>NC_083416.1:3942787-4077787 GCF_020745735.1 Hemiscyllium ocellatum
TTGGGTTGGGATATCTGGTCGGCATGGACGGGTTGGACTGAAGGGTCTGTTTCCATGCTGCACATCTCTATGACTCTATGACTGGACAGGTGTAAAAGCCAGGCAAGTTGTATAAACTGCATCTGGTGAGAGCTACATTGGCAATTGAAACCAACCTTCCATCCATTGACTCCATCTGCACCTCAGAAAGGCAGCCAACATCAAAGCCCCCTCCCACCCTGATCATAATCTCTTCCAACCTTGGACAGAAGATACAAAAGCTTAAAAACACGTACCAACAGGTTCGAGAACAGCTCTGTCCCCGCTGTTATTAAACACCTGAATTGACCTCTCCAATTTCAAATCTAATGTTGATCTCACTTTCTGTGCACCTCTTTGAGGCTGTAACATTATATACCCCGTTCTGTTCTATTACCCTGGGATCATTGTATAGTATGATCTCCCTGAAAAAACGTTTCACTGTACCAAGGTACATCTGATAATAAGAAATGAAATCAAAACATTAAAGAGAGATGTTACATGAACCAAACAGTATGGAAAATAGACTCGGGATCAGTGGTGCTGGAAGAGCACAGCAGTTTAGGCAGCATCCAAAGTGCAGCGAAATTGACATTTCAGGCAAAAGCCCTTCATCAGGAATAGGCTAAGGCAAGGTTCTGTATGGAATGAATAGGATGCAAGGCAAGGGAACTATATGAATACAAACGGGTAACACATACGAACAATAAAAGGAAGTGATTTGTGGTTAAACATTAATTCCAATATGAAGCAAGACAGCAACCATTGGAAATTCACTAAACAAGTGACAATGAGCCTTGTAAGAATTTGACAGGCTCTGCATGTTGTAAAACACTAAGTTGATACCCACAGATTACGTGGAATAATTTCCCATGGCCATAACATTTAATTTTCCTGACGCAGCACATAGAATTATAGTCTCCCTGCACTGTCTGGAATGAGTCAGTTTTTAGTTTAAAAGCAGTGCACTTTTTTTCCAGTGTGAGGCAAGCAGCTTTTAAAAACGTAATAATGGAAAGCTCCAAACAATAGCCCATCTTTATTACCAAATCAGAGTGCAGTGGCGTCTAATAAGGTCAGCCCTCAATCTCTGGGAGTCCGAGGGTATAAAAGGCTTAGAGTTTACATCAATACGGGGAGTTTATTAAAATAACTAATGCAATATTACTGGTGAGTGAGGGCTAATCCATCCAAGATTACAGGCTGACCACAAAGTACAGACCTAATGGCTTGTATAGAACTGTATATGCAGAGTAAATAAGGAACACTCCCGATGGTTGATTAATGTAAAAGTCTGGAGCACTGAGCTACATCGAAATGGAGGGCAGAATATTATGCCCTCTCCCAGGGTAGGTAGGCTGGTGCCTGGGCAATTAATTGAACAGAAAGGTGGGGGCTTTGCCACCTTCCTACCTGCTCCAAGCAATTTAAGATAGGGCCACTTACTCGTAGAGCCGTACAGCACGGAAACAGACCCTTCACAGACTCATCCATGCCGACCAGATATCCTAATCTAACCTAGTCCTATTTGCCAGCATTTGACCCATATCCCTCTAAACCCTTCCTATTCATATACCCATCCAGATGCCTTTGAACATTGTAATTGTACCAGCCTCCACCACTTCCTCTGGCAGCCCATTCCACACAAGTACCACCCTCTGTGTGAAGAAGTTGCCCCTTAGATCTCTTTTATATCTTTCCCCTCTCACCCTAAACCTATGCCCTCTAGTTCTGGATTCCCCCATCCCAGGGAAACACTTTGACTATTTACCCTATCCATGCCCCTTATGATTTTACAAGCCTCTATAAGGTCACCTCTCAGCCTCTGATGCTCCAGCGAAAACAGCCCCAGCCTGTTCAGTCTCTCCCTGTAGCTCAAACCCTTCAACCCTGGCAACATCCTTGTAAATCTTTTCTGAACCCTTTCAAATCCCACAACATCCTTCCGACAGAATTGCACACGGTTTTCCAAAAGTGGCCTAACCAATGTCTTAGGCGAAAGTGAGGACTGCAGATGCTGGAGCTCAGAGTCTAGATTAGAGTGGTGCTGGAAAAGCACAGTAGGTCAGGCAGCATCCGAGGAGCAGGAAAATCGATGTTCAATGTCTTGTACAGTCGCAACATGACCTTCTAACTCCTACACTCTATGCTCTGACCAATAAAGGCAAGTGTACCAAATGCTTTCTTCATTATTCTGCCTACCTGCGACTCCACTTTCAATGAACTATGCACTGCACCCCTGGGTCTCCCTGTTCGGCAATGCTCCCCAGTGTCAAATTCCTGCCCTGGTTTGCCTTTCCAAAATACAACATCTCACAGTTGTCTAAATTAAACTCTACCTGCCTTAAAAGCCTCCAATCTGTTACAGCTGGCACTTGGTACATATTGTGGTTATGTCCCCTGGAACAATCTGGTTAGATTCTGTAATGTAAAAAGTGCGGTCTGCAGATGCTGGGGATCAGAGCTGAAAATGTGTTGCTGGTTAAAGCACAGCAGGTTAGGCTGTTCCAAGGAACAGGAAAACATTCCTGATGAAGGGCTCTGGCCCGAAACGTCTAATTTCCTGTTCCTTGGATGCTGCCTAACCTGCTAAGCTTTAACCAACAACACATTTTCAGCTTAGATTCTGTAATACCAACCCTGCTTCTTGGTATTGGTCTGAGTTGGTAGCAAGTGGGAAGGGATGGCCCAATAAAGGTTTCAACAGAAGAGAGTTTTAGTCTTTATAAACAGACCAGGTTTGTTACAATGTACTGAGGATCTAGTTACATTACCTCTGTGTTACATGGGAGTCCATAGTGAACTATCAGGCTAGACTGAAGAGTAAGTTTACATTATTGTTAGCTTCTTAACACTTGATTCCTGGGTTGGCAAGACTGTCTTATGAGGAAAGACTGGGCTTGTAATCGCTGGAATTTAGAAGAATGAGGGGGGAACCTCATAGAATAATTTAAAATCCTGATAGCACGGTGGCTCAGCGGTTAGCACTGCTGCCTTAAAGGGGACCCAGGTTTGATTCCAGCCGCGGGTGACTGTCTGTGTGGAGTTTGCACATTCTCCCCGCAGGTTTCCTCCGGGTGCTCCGGTTTCCTCCCACAGTCCAAAAGAATGTGCAGGTTAGGGTGGGTTTGGCCATGACACTGATGGTGTCTAGGGATGAACAGGCGAGGTGGGTTAGCTGTGGAAAATGCAAGATTATCAGGGATAGGGTCAGGGCATGGGTCTGGGTGGGATGTTATTTGGAGGGTTGGTGTGGATGCGCTGGGCCAAATGGTATGGTTCCACACTGTAGGGATTCTATTCTATGATAGTGGACAGGTTAGATGTGGGAAGAACATTCCGATGTTGGGGAAGTCCAGAACTAGGGGTCACAGTTTAAGAATAAGGGGTAAGTCATTCAGGACTGAGATGAGGAAGAATTTCTTCCCTCAGAGAGTTGTGAACCTGTGGGATTCTCTTCCACAGGAAGCTGTTGGGGCCAGTTTGATAGATATGTTCAATAGGGAGCTAGACATGACTCTTGCAGCTAAAGGGATCAAGGGGGATAGGGAGAAGGTGGGAGTGGGATACTGAGATTACGTGGTTAGCCATGATCATGATGAAAGGTGGGGCAGGCTCGAAGGGCTGAATGGCCTACTCCTGCATCTATTTTCTATGTTTCCACTACTGGTACTCACAAACACTGGAACCTCCTCCCAGGAACAGCCCTCTATATCCCGATCGGAAGATCTTAACTCACGATATTAGTTAATCATTTCAAGTACTCGCAAGCTTATCCAATCATTATGAACCCAGCAGTAGATGAAGCATTGTGTGCTTGTTTTGTGGGAATGCAAGTGTAGAAATTGGAAACTAAGTTGAGACTGGAAGCTACACCAATAGATTCTTTAATGCACTGGAAAAATAAGTCTGTAGTTTGACCATTAAAATCCCATGTGAGGAACAGCAGAGTTATTCATTCTAGCGTTCTGGCCAATATCTTTCTCAGTAAATATCACGAAAAGCCAATGATCAGGTTATTATCATGTTGCAGTCTGTGGGTGGGGGGGGGGGGGGGGGGGGGGGCGGAGTGGGGGCGGTGGGTGGGTTGCTGATCTCCAGTTTGGTAACTGTCTTTCATACATTATAATAATGACTATTACTGCTACCGGGGAGAGACAGTGAGGGAACTTTGCCCAGATTTCCCTAACTCTCAGAGGTCAGCATTCAGATGTAAAGTATATTTCAGAGGAAATGTTTTAAACCTTGGGAGTAGTAGTTTTAAATAAGAGACATTAAACAGGCTTTTGGATCAGTTTAAGTAATTAAAAAAGAGTAAATGTTTATTCATAGAAAACCCCAAAAGGCAAATGCACTGCAAACTCTCCTTCCCTCAAACACACAGCAACACTGACACATTTAAAGATGAATTTTTAAGATGAAGCATATATTTTGGTTAATAACAAGCAGCAACTCACATTTTTAAATTAGTCCTTTAAAACACAAGGCCTGATGGGATTTTTTTTGTGTGTGTGTGATTCTTGAAGCGAAACAGAGGTTGGGAGTCTGGATTTTCTTAAGAATTTGTGGCTGAGCCTCTATGTAAAACTGATATTCTCTTGCAGGTCAAACAAACTGCTCACCCTGGGTTACTTGATCATTTAAACAGGATTTGGTTTTCTTGCTGTTTGCCCTAGACTGACCTGTCCTTGGAATAAATGGTTCTTGTCGAAGCTCATCCCAGGCAGCTCCGTGACGCTGGTCTCTGTGCTCTACGGTCTGTACCCCGGGACGCACACTGAGACAAACACCGACAAACAACTCAGTGAGGGATGCTCTTTGGTCTGCCTGAAACCTGTTGGTCTTCCAGAGCAAGGAGTTGATCCCAACCGAGTGTTGCAGACTGGCACATTCCAGGGTCAGGGACTATCTGCTGAAGGACGGACTAAAGCTTGAGGCAACTGCTGTCAAGGCACAATGGGGAAAGACCTAGTATTTTTGCCAAAGTGTAACAAATGTCTGTTCTGATTTGGAGATGCCAGTGTTGGACTGAGGTGTACAAAATTAAAAATCAGATAACACCAGGTTATAGTCCAGCAGGTTTAATTGGAAGCACACTAGCTTTTGGAGCGACGCTCCTTCATCAGGTGATTGACTGTTCAGTTGTCAGACCCTCTCAGTGCCTCAAATGTATGTAAATACTGACCTGCAGAAATAAGAAATGCCTTGGGTTTTTGGAATCACAGGGAAGGTCAAATTCCAATGTTTATTTGACTGTCACGTATAAAGACTGTACACATCTGCCTCAATAAATGTGTACAGATATAATGATTTTTTATGAATAAAGTATATTTTTGCAATTAAAAACAAGTGATCATGTTCAATCATGTGACCTGCTAGTGGTGAACTGGCATCTTTACATCTCATGTGTTTAAGTTTTCAGTTTGCAAACACTCTGTCTCCAAAGAGGGACCATCGAATTTGAAAAATTGCTGTCGATACCCAGGCAGTAAGAGTTGTAGATCTAAGGCAGCCTCACACACCCAAGGTGTCTTTCCAAGGGAGGGTATTTCACTCACAGACTGTGGAAGGCTCACTTGACTCGAAACATTCACTCTGTTTCTCTCTCAACAGATGCTGCCAGACCTGCCGAATTGCTCCAGCAATTTTGGTTTCATTTACCTTTTAATGACTTTGTAGAGACGTGGTTTAGTTCTTGGGTTAGAAACCATAAAAAAAATCACAGTCTCCTTTTCAACTCATTGGGTCATGGTATATTGTCCACGTGCTGTGCTTAGTTTTGAAATAAATTTAAGCATGCTCATTGTCTGCATAAGTTCACCGGAAATATACAAAAGTGTTATGCCACGCTTTAGAACGACTTTGTCGACTATAAAGCCCTTTGGGACATTCAGAGGTGATGAATGGTCCATAACCCTCAGATTAATTCTGGACTCTTCAGCATCTCTTGATTTCAATCACTACAATATTGGTGGCCATACCTTCAACTGCCTCGGTATGTTATATCCTTCCCAAACCTTACACCCTCTCCCCACCTCACTGTCTCCCTTTAAAGATTTGACCA
Source organism: Hemiscyllium ocellatum (assembly GCF_020745735.1). NCBI lineage: Eukaryota > Metazoa > Chordata > Chondrichthyes > Orectolobiformes > Hemiscylliidae > Hemiscyllium > Hemiscyllium ocellatum. The sequence continues at coordinate 3,948,870 of NC_083416.1, forward strand.
AGTGTTTGGGCATGTTCCCCTCCAAGCCACTCAGCATCCAAACATGGAAAAGGTATTTCTGTTCCTTCAGAGATACTAGATCAAATTTTTGGAACTTCCTTCCTAACGGTAATTGGATCCAACAAATGGGCTTGTTCAAGAAGGCAGCTCAGCACCAGCTTGTAATCATTCTTTCCTGAAACATGGGCATTGCTGACCAGGCTAGTGTTTAATCTATAGGATCCCTACGGTGTGGAAACTGGCCATTCAGCCCATCGAGTCCACACTGACCCTCCGGAGAGCATCGCACCCAGACTCATCCCTGACCTCCTGCATTTCTCATGGCTAACCCACCTAATCTGCACAGCACTGGAAGCTGTGGACATATTAGCACGGCCGATTCACCTGACCTAGCATCTTCGAACTCTGGGAGTAAACTGGAACACCCAGAGGAAACCCACACAAACCCAGGGAGAACATGCAAACTCCACATGGACAGTCTCCAGAGTGTGGAATCGAACCCAGGCAGCAGTGCTAACCACTGATCCATCGTGCCACTTCTGTCCCTAACCTCTTATTGCCTGTCCCTAGTTGTCCTTGAGAAGGTAGTGGGTAGCTGCCATCTTGAAACATTGTAGTCCATGTGCTGTAGGTTGGCCAACAATCCCTTAGGCAAGGAATTCCAGGATTTTGGCCCAGTAACAGCAATATATTTCCAAGTCAAGATGGGGAGGGGCTTGGAGGAAATTTTCAAGAGGTGGTGAACCCAAGTACTGAGGATGCGTTTGAAAGCTGGCCCAGTGAGCAAAGTCTACATCTCATGGGTGAAGCAAAAAAAATGTGATGTTCCTTTATATGATTGAGAATGAAGTTATGTTTCAGAATGCTACTGTGTAGAGCATTGGAAACGATGAGCATGTGACAAACACCTACACTAATGTAAACTGTTGTTCAGGGATAGAGACGGGTGTAATGGGAATTTAAAACTGCCTGACTCTGGTACAGAGGTCTAGTATAGTCAGACCGTTTCCCTGTACGGTTCTGATATTGGGGTCTGTTAGAGGAAATGCTTCCCTTCATTCCGGTTCTCATTTGCAAAGGAAGAGATTTGCTCTGGTACTGGTCTCCATGTCTCAGGGGAGATTTAATCTGTGTGTGGTGTTGATGGTCTGGGGGAGTTTTACTCTGTGTGTGGTGTTGATGGTGTGGGGGAGTTTTACTCTGTGTGTGGTGTTGATGGTCTGGGGGAGTTTTACTTTGTGTGTGGTGTTGATGGTGTGGGGGAGTTTTACTCTGTGTGTGGTGTTGATGGTCTGGGGGAGTTTTACTCTGTGTGTGGTGTTAATTGTCTGGGGGAGTTTTACTCTGTGTGTGGTGTTAATAGTCTGGGGGAGTTTTACTCTGTGTGTGGTGTTTTGATGGTCTGGGCGATTTTTACTCTGTGTGTGGTGTTAATTGTCTGGGGGAGTTTTACTCTGTGTGTGGTGTTGATGGTCTGTGGGAGTTTTACTCTCTGCACGATGTTAATGATCTGGGAGAGTTTTACTCTGTATGTGGTGTTAATAGTCTGGGGGAGTTTTACTCTGTGTGTGGTGTTGATGGTCTGGGAAAGTTTTACTCTGTGTGTGGTGTTGATGGTCTGGGAAAGTTTTACTCTGTGTGTTGTGTTGCTGGTCTCGGGGAGTTTTACTCTGTGTGTGGTATTAATTGTCTGGGGGAGTTTTACTCTGTGTATGGTGTTGATAGTCTGGGGGGGTTTTACTCTGTGTGTGGTGTTGATAGTCTGGGGGGGGTTTTACTCTGTGTGTGGTGTTGATGGTCTGGGGGAGTTTTACTTTGTGTGTGGTGTTGATAGTCTGGGGGGGGTTTTACTCTGTGTGTGGTGTTGATGGTCTGGGGGAGTTTTACTCTGTGTGTGGTGTTGATGCTCAGATGAGTTTTACTCTGTGTGTGGTGTTGATGGTCTGGGAAAGTTTTACTCTGTGTGTGATGTTAATGGTCTGCCGGAGTTTTACTCTGTGTGTGGTGTTGATGGTCTGGGGCAGTTTTACTCTGTGTGTGGTGTTGATGGTCTGGGGGAGTTTTACTCTGTGCACGATGTTAATGATCTGGGAGAGTTTTACTCTGTATGTGGTGTTAATAGTCTGGGGGAGTTTTACTCTGTGTGTGGTGTTGTTGATGGTCTGGGGGAGTTTTACTCTGTGTGTGGTATTAATTGTCTGGGGGAGTTTTACTCTGTGTGTGGTGTTGCTGGTCTCGGGGAGTTTTACTCTGTGTGTGGTGTTGATGGTCTGTGGGAGTTTTACTCTCTGTGTATTGTTGATGGTCTGTGGAAGTTTTACTCTGTGTGTGGTGTTGATGGTCTGTGGGAGTTTTACTCTCTGTGTATTGTTGATGGTCTGTGGGAGTTTTACTCTCTGTGTGGTGTTGATGGTCTGTGGGAGTTTTACTCTGTGTGTGGTGTTGATGGTCTGTGGGAGTTTTACTCTCTGTGTATTGTTGATGGTCTGTGGGAGTTTTACTCTCTGTGTATTGTTGATGGTCTGGGGGAGTTTTACTCTGTGTGTGGTATTGATGGTCTCAGCGAGTTTTACTCTGTGTGTGGTGTTGATGGTCTGGGGGAGTTTTACTCTGTGTGTGGTGTTGATGGTCTGGGGGAGTTTTACTCTCTGTGTGGTGTTGATTGTCTGTGGGAGTTTTACTCTCTGTGTATTGTTGGTGGTCTGGAGCAGTTTTACCCTGAGTGTGGTGTCCATGTCTCAGGGGAACGTTTTTTTGCTGAGTCCATGTATCGCGAGTTATCAATTGGACTGAGCAAAGGGAGCTTGACTTGCCAATAAACGTCACAGAAAATTCGTGGGGAATGGCACCTGATTCGAAATTTCATAGTTAGTCCCTTACTTCAAAGAGAGGATCTCAAGCTAAAATATTAGTAAGGTAAAAAAGAACACAATACCAGTGCTCAAAAGAGAGCGCTGTGTGGTTGAAGAAATGAAGGAATTTCGTGCAAATCGCACAGATATGAGGCTTACCCTGTGGTCTCCCAGTGACGCAACTTTAGCTATCTTTAATAAAACCTGAAAAACCTGCAGGTGCAGTAAATCAGAAACAAGAACAGAAATTGCTGGAAAAGCTCAGCAGGTCTGGTAGTATCTGTGGAGAGAAATCAGTGTTCAGGTCTCAGAACTGTTATCTTTCGTGACCAGATGAAGCATCTCATGAGAAATACCAAGAACAATTTCCCATTTGTGAAAGGGGATAAAGCATTGTTGGAGCCAGGTCCTTGGTCAGTATTGAACATTTTTGCTACACTTGAGCAACACCAACGCTGATGTGAGTTTGAGGTGATGCTTCTTTGACCTGGAGTTTCATTGAGCTAATGGAGAGGACATGGAACGCACAAACACACACACTTACCGCATTAATAACACATCTGCTTTGTTCAAAGAAAAGTGAGGTGGTAGTGTCACAGTGCAATGGAATGTTATTGCTAAGGCTGTTCACAAAATGAACCTGTGAGCCTTGATGCACAGGCAGGAATCAAGTGAACTTTTTTTTAAACTCTAGAAGAAGCTTGTCAAAGCATCATCCTGGTTTAAAATGAGTAGGTTTACTTATCAGGTAGTGAAGGTGAGGCATAATTTACTTTTAATTTTACACTGACTCATCCAACTCACAAACCAGCAGGCCAGGCAGCATCTCAGGAATAGAGAATCATGCAGGTCCTTGGACTCCTCCACCGGCAGAACATAACAACACGACGGCTGGAGGAGGAGCGCCTCATCTTCCGCCTGGGTACCCTCCAACCACAAGGTATGAATTCAGATTTCTCCAGTTTCCTCATTTCCCCTCCCCCCACCTTGTCTCAGTCGGTTCCCTCAACTCAGCACCGCCCTCCTAACCTGCAATCCTCTTCCTGACCTCTCCGCCCCCACCCCACTCCGGCCTATCACCCTCACCTTGACCTCCTTCCACCTATCCCACCTCCATCGCCCCTCCCCCAAGTCCCTCCTCCCTACCTTTTATCTTAGCCTGCTTGGCTACTCTCTCTCATTCCTGATGAAGGGCTTATGCTCGAAACGTCGAATTCCCTATCCCTATGCCTGGCCTGCTGTGCTTTGACCAGCAACACATTTGCAGCTGTGATCTCCAGCATCTGCAGACCTCATTTTTTACTCAACTCACAAACCAAATAAAGTTGAGGCGGTGGCTAAAGCTCCTTTGGTGAGGTCCACCCTGGGAGAACAGCCAAGTGTGAAAGGCCAGTTCTGGTGAAATGTCACTAAGGGGATATGTTGCTTCTGTCACCACAGATGCCGACTGAACTGCTGTATGTCTCCTGTTGCATGTTCAGTTCCTATTTCAGAATACTCGACAGGCGTGAGCTGGAATATTCACCCGGGAAGAACATTAGTCTCTCGGTCTACTTGTTAGACAAAAGTGGTTGGAAATGAGGCAGCAAGGAAAGGTTCTTGCTTCTCTGTGGCCTCATGACATTCTCTCCACCACCCCCTTCCCTGCTCCTGTCATGTCTGACAGCCTGAAATATCCAGCTCCAACATCTCTGTGCTCTACAAATTCAGGCCTCTTTCCAATAATCCATAACGTCTCTTCAGCAGTCCACACTGTAATCCATGGAATGATTCCCCATTCCTGAAGAAGGGCTTATGCACGAAACGTCGAATCTCCTGTTCCTTGGATGCTGCCTGACCTGCTGCTCTTTTCCAGCAACACATTTTCAGCTCTGATCTCCAGCATCTGCAGTCCTCACCTTCTCCTCAATGATTCCCCATAAACAACTTCTGTTCTCTATCAGTGTGCCTCCCTAACTTTAAGACCCTCTTTAAAACCTACCTCTTGATCTCACCTGTCATAATGTGTGTTCCACGTTCCAAGTATGCCTGAGAACTTTTAGATTAGATTACTTACAGTGTGGAAACAGGCCCTTCGGCTCAACAAGTCCACACTGGCCCGCTGAAGTGCAACCCACCCATACCCCTACATATACCCCTTACCTAACACTACGGGCAATTTAGCATGGCCAATTCACCTGACCCGCGTATCTTTGGATTGTGGGAGGAAACCGGACCACCCGGAGGAAACCCACGCAGACACGGGGAGAACGTGCAAACTCCACACAGACAGTGGCCTGAGGTGGGAATTGAACCTGGGTCTCTACGTAGGTTCCTACGCAGTGCCTTGGAATTTCACCATCTTAAAAGCACTGGATAAGTGCAAGTTGCTATTAAACATTGAGGCCAGAGGTGGCATCATCATTCAATATTTCCTGGTGGTGGAAGCAGGTTAATTTTAAAAAAGGGAATGAGACAGATACCAGCATTGGCTGAGATTGCAGGATTACAGAGAAATAGTAACTCTGCCTCAAACTCCACTCCCTTCCAATCTCTTCTGTCAGGCAGAAGACACAGAAACCTGAACACACGCACCAACAGGTTCCAGAACAGCATCTTCCCTTCCATTATTAGACTGATGAATGAACTCTCTAGTTTCAACGATAATGCTGATCTTGCTTTATACACCCCCTGGGCAGCCGTATACTCTCTCTGTCTAAGCATCGTATGATCGTTATGTCCTTGTTTGTTATGATCTGACTGTACTGCACGCAGAACAAAACTTTTCACTGTACTTAGGTACATGTGACAACAATAAATCCAATCAAATCAGGTGGAGTTTTAATTGGCTCTTCCAAATAACCAGGCTAGCTATCTGTACTGAATGCCCTCTTTGCATATTGGCCTTCTACAACACACTTGACTGAGATGAATTTTAACATTTCCTCCAACATTTCTCACCTTCTAATCATGCCAAAAATCTTTGCTAATAATCTGATCTGAGATATCTCTTTCTCTTTCCTGCCCAGACCAGAAGTTAGGGAGCAATTCGTGAATCCCCCCGCTTTGTGCTGATTGACTGGAAGAGCCACAAATCAAACGTGTTATCTCCTTTCAAATGAGTGAGTTTATCCGTGCTGGATATTTGCTAGGAGCTCCTAGGGGAGGAGATAGCAAATCTAAAACTAGTCCCAGTTGTCATGGTAACATTGTTAATGCTTGATTTTAATAATACAGGGCCTCACAGATATCAGTCTTCAGCCAAATCAATTCATTCCATATGAAATCAAGAAATGGTTGGAGACATTGGATATTGCAAAGATTATGGTCCCTGACAACATGCCGGCAATAGTACTGAAGACTTGTGCTCCAGAACTTGCCACTCTCCCCAGGCAAGCTGTCCCACTACAGTTACAACACTGGCATCTACCTGACAATATGAAAATTTACCCAGGTATGTCCTGTACATAAAAAGCAGGACAAAACCAACCCAACGCCACCCAACAACTGGAACTAGTTCAGATTTGCTATCCCCAACTAATGACTTCATCAGTTTACTCTCCATCATCAGTAATGTAATGGACAATGTCATCAACAGTGCTATCAAGCAGCACCTGCTCAGCAATAACCTGCTCAGTGACATCCAGTTTGGGTTTCCCCAGGGTCACTCAGCTCCTGACCTCATTACAGCCTTGGGTCAAACATGGACAAAAGAACTGAATTCCAGAGGGGAGGGGAGAGGGACAGCTGTTGACATCAAAGCTGCATTGGACTGAGTGTGGTATGAAGGAGCCTGAACAAAACTGGAATCCAGGGGTATCAGCAGCAAACTCTCCACTGGTTGGAGTCATACCTGGTACATAGGAAGATGGTTGTGGTTTTTGGAGATCAGTCATCTCAGCTCCAGGACATCTCTGCAGGAGTTCCTCAGTGTAATATCTTGGACCCAACATCTTCAGCTGCTTCATCATTGACCTTCCCTACATCATAAGGTCAGAACTGTGGATGTTTGCTGATGATTACACATGTTCAGCACCATTCGCTGCTCCTAAGATATTGAAGCAGTTTATCTTTTAGGGGCGGCACGGTGGCACAGTGGTTAGCACTGCTGCCTCACAGCGCCAGGGAACTGGGTTCAATTCCCGCCTCAGGCGACTGACTGTGTGGAGTTTGCACATTGTCTGCGTGGGTTTCCTCTGGGTGCTCCGGTTTCCTCCCACAGTCCAAAGATGTGCGGGTCAGGTGAATTGGCCATGCTAAATTGCCTGTAGTGTTAGGTAAGGGGTATATGTAGGGGTATGGGTGGGTTGCGCTTCGGCGGGTCAGTGTGGACTTGTTGGGCCGAAGGGCCTGTTTCCACACTGTAAGTAATCTAATCTAATCTAATCTTCTTATGTAGCAAGACTTGAACAATATTCAACTTTGGACTAACAAGTGGCAATTAATATCTGTGTCATACAAATGCCAGCCAATGACCATTGCCAATAAGGGACAATCTGACCATCATCCTTTGACATTCAATGGCATTACTATCACTGAATACCCCACTAGCAACATCCTGGGGTTACCATTGACAAGAAACTTAAATGGATTTGTCGCTACAAGAGAATGTCAAAGACTAGACATCCTGCAGTAAATACTGCCTACCATCTATAAGGCACAAGTCAGGGAGTGGGATGGAATACTCCCCACTCGCCTGATGGGTGCAATTCTAACAACAATCGAAATGCTTGGCATCATCCAGGAAAAGCAGCCCACTTGGCTGACACCATATCAACAAACAGCACTCCCTCTACCAACAACACTCAGCAGCAGCAGTGTGTACTATCTACATGATGCACTGCAGAAATTCATCACGGCTCCTTAGTAGCATCTTCTGGACCCATGGGCCATTACCATGGCAGGACAAGGGCAGCAGATACATGGGGATTTGCAATATCACGTCCTCTTATCTGTAAAGTCGGGGGGTAAATCTAGTATCAATTTAAAGCAGAAAGGTTTCCCCACACTGAAGTTCATTGCATGCACTGAATGATGGGCTGTTTTAATTTAGTTTTCCAATGGGCCCACTTCCACAACATAATTGTGACCATGAAAAATACAACAGTTGGTGTTAGTCTTGTTTACAAGGGCCATAAACACACATAAATGTCACTTTGTTGTAACAAGGGCCAGGAGAGAAATAAAGTCAGAGATTGTGTGGTTTTAAGAGACCGCTGAGCTGATGGGACACATTACAGTTAATGACAACTTTCCATTTGCTCCTATCTGTTCCAATCAGTGATTGGCCAATTAAAACCCCCCAGCACTTTGTTATTCCTACCCATTGTAGAATGGCTCACAATCTCATATTCCTCAATTAAGGATCTACTTAACCATCTCTTTCAATCTTCAATCTCCAACCTCTGTTGGAAGTTCTTTAACATGTGCACATTTAACAACACCTTGCATTTGTGTGGCATCTTTAATTGAGAAGAGGTTTCAATGTGTTTTACAAGAGCCATGTCAATCTTTGACACTGAGTCGCATGCGAGAAAAGGGGAACGTTGTGAAAAAAGGATAGGGAAGTTTAGAATAGAATTCCAGAGTTTAGGATGCCTAAGGAACAGCTAATGATAGTGCAGCAATTAGGGGTGGGGATGATTTACTTTGACCAGCAACATGGGAGGTCACTAGTCAGGAAACAGACAAGGACAATTGTGAATTGATCATTCTGTGGGAAGGGACTTAATCCCAATAAGCTTGTGGAGAAATTAACCGACAATATCAGATGTTTTCAATCGGATTTAGCACAGCTTATGAAACCGAGTCTTTCTACGCAGAGTAGAGGTACATTAGGCGAGGCATCACAACCTCAGGAACCTGTGATCTTTAGCCCTCTTCACATAATTGAAGAGAGAGCAGGGTTAAAAACAGACCTGAGTATCAAGGTTTCACACTCAGAACTTCAGATTCCAAAGAGATTTGGAAGGCGTTCAGAATCGATGCAGTGGGAGCAGCTTCAGGTTTGCGAGTGCCTCAGATTTAATGCCAGGTACACAAAGTGGCCTTGTGTCCAGGAGCAAGAGCAGAAGCTTAAAAATGGGAGGAGGGTGAGTGACAGAGATTCATCTTCCATTTCCCTGAGGACACAGATAAAGATATCAGTTTGAATTGCAGACCCTGAGGGAGTTGCTTAAGCGGGCAGCTGGGATGAGTAATGCTTTGTTTTGATAAACTGATCCATTCTGTCAAGCGCTCTTCAGACTGATAAAAACTCACTTTGACTGCTCTAATGTGAAAAGACGATTTCCTTCTTGCTATTTACGGGAGATGAAATTACATTAAATAAATACACTATCGATGAACTGTGTGTCATTTCAGGACATTGGACAGTTCTGTCATTTCTTGGCATTGCAGTGAACCCGGTGTTACCAAAAGCCCCACACATTCGGCAGAGAGGTCATCCAGAATCCCCACGGTCTTAATGCACATAAAGTTGCCTCCTCCTTGCAACCCACAAGCTGGGAGACACAGATTGCATTGTACTGTCAATTGCTCCAAATGACTCATGGGGCTGCAGCTGGTGGGCTGCATCAGTCCTCAAGTGGGTAAGTTCTTCAGGGTATACTTGCACTAATTGGTGAGAAGGTACGAACATGCAATCATGTGAATTAGGACCATGGACAGATTACTTAGCCCCTGGAATCTGCCTCGTCACTTAATAAGATTATGGCTGACCTGACGACTCCACACTCTTGCCTAGTCAGAACCACTGAATTGTTACAGTGCAGAAGGTGGCCATTTGGCCCACTGCATTTGTACCAGCCCTCTAAGCATTCCCTGATAGCTTGTGACCTTCCTTACTTATCAAGGATCTATCCACCTTTACCTTAAAGGTATTGAAGGATTCTGCTTCCAGCACCTATTCTGGAACGGATTTCCAAAGATTTGCTGCTCTCAGTGAAAAAAAAGCAACCTTTTGCTCAATGTCTTAAACAGATGAGCTCTCCTTTTTAAACTGTGGCCTCTTATCTATTAACAGGAAACATCTTCACTGCATGCACCCTATCAAATTCCCTCAGGACCTTATATATTTCCATCAATTTGCCTCTTAGTCTTTAATCGCCAGCAGATGCAAACATCAGCCTGTCTAACCTTGTCTTCATAAGATAACCCACTCGTCCCAGGTACTAGTCGAGTAAACACACCCCGAATTGTGTCCAATGCATTTACATAAGGAAGCCAATTCTGTACTCTCAGGTTTCTCAAAGTGGAGGGTGGAGACTGTAGATGCCAAGTGGGATTGCAAGTTGAAATTTTGTGATTATGAGCTCCAAGGTACTGATACTGAGGAAAAAGTGAGGTCTGCAGATGCTGGAGATCAGAGCTGAAAATGTTTTGCTGGAAAAGCGCAGCAGGTCAGGCAGCATCCAAGGAACAGGAAATTCGACGTTTCGGGCATAAGCCCTTCATCAGGAATCATGCTGATGCTGATCCTACCTTCCTTCTCTTCTCACAGATCTTCCCCACCCCCCCATCACCATTCACTGAGGTATCATAACAGTTCCCATGGCAGATAAAATTTGGAAAGGGGCACACAATCTCCTAGATGTGGCTTCACCAATGCACTATATAACTGAAACATAACTCTCCTCTTATTTCAGCGTTCAATTCCCCTCATAATTACCCATCTCAGTCTGTTGTTTTCCGAAGAAATTGTCACTGCATAATGGACTAGGACAGCCAGGTCCCTCCGCATCTCGGTGCTCTGCAATCTTTCACCGTTTAGGTAATATACTTCTTTATTACTCGTCTTGCCAAAATTGAAAATGGCACAATTTCCCACCATATGCTCCATTTGTCAGATCTCTTTCCCATTCACACAGCAAACTGTAAGCTTCCTTCTGTCATTTTTACAATGTACTTTCCTATCTATCTCTGTGTCATCGGGAAATTTAGCAACTGTATCTTCTGTCTTTTCATCCAGGTCAAATTGTAGCAGGAACTTATCGTTGTGGCTAGCCACCTGTTGCATTTTCTCAAGCGCAAAGTGATGTATTTATGGCTACGTTCTATTTGCCGTTAGCCAGCCAATCTTCTATCAATGTCAACATCTTGCCCCCTAAACCATGAGCTTTTATGTTCAATCAACTCATTTCTTTTCTCATTTAGATTAGATTATTACAGTGTGGAAACAGGCCCTTCAGCCCAACAAGTCCATACTGACCCTCTGAAGAGTAACTGTCCCTACATTTACCCCTGACTAATGCACCTAACACTACAGGCAATTTAGCATGTACATCTTTAGACAGTGGGAGGAGACCGGAACACCTGAAGGAAACCCACAAAGACACAGGGAGGATGTCCAAACTCCACATAGACAGTTGCCTGAGGCAGGAATTGAACCTGGGCCCCTGGCACTGTGAGGCAGCAGTGCTAACCACTGAGCCACCTTGGGGTGCTCTTGCCTAATTAACAAATCCCAATGAACTTTAAGTTTAATTTGTTGTTTGCAACGCTCTTCCTGAGAGTTATGTTAAGGCTGGATTCATCTCCTTTCTATGAAGAGTAACTTGAATCAGAATTGCAGTATCTTTGTGAGTGTTTGTGGGTTACAGGAAGACCATTGTCCCTCAAGGAGTGGAAGGTTGGAATGAAAATCATCTTGCATGTTTGGAGTAAATTTACCTTCGACTAAAAGGATATGTACTTCCAGTCAGGAGCTCCAAGATTAAATACTAACCGGATGAATCAACTTTTCCCAGGGGAGTGGAGATTGTTTTGAGGAAAAGAAAGAAAACATTTTAAATATCTTAGGATTCACAGCCAGTGAGGTAAAGGACAGCTCAGTGGTTAGCACTGCTGCCTCACAGTACCAGGGACCTGGGTTCGATTCCAGCCTTGGGCAACTGTCTGTGTGGAGACTGCACGATTTCCCCCGTGTCTGTGTGGGTTTCCTCCCACAGTCCAAAGGTATGCAAGTTAGGCCGTGCCAAATTGCCTGGTAGTGTCCAGGGATGTGCAGACTGGGTGGATTAGCAATGGCAAATACAGAGTTGCAGGGATAGGGAGGGGTTTGCTTGGGATGCTCTTCGGACGGGCAGTGTGGACTCTATGGGCTGAATGGCCTGCTTCCACACTGTAGGGAATTCTATGAAGCAGTGGCATTAGTGAATCAAAGCAACCAGGTCTCAAAAACAACAGCAACCCAGATGACCCATCTGCTTGAGGGATGAAGGTGGCTGGGACACAGCCTCCAGATCATGCCCTGGGATCTTGTATACCCACAGCACACAGAGCTTTAGCTTATCACCCCCACCTCATGGATTTAGAGTTGGGGCTTTGGCATCAATTGTTAGACAATGGAAACAGCAGCGCAGTTGGTTCTAATCATTTCTCCAGTCTAGTGCTATTGTTACAGATCTTTGTCATTCAAGGCTGACCTGACAAATGAGATCTTTGCATGGCTCCTGCCATACAAGTCCAAATGACAGAGTACGAGAGCTCGAATAATCCATTTCTTTCTCTGACTTCAGGGCATGCCTTACAATAGAGTTATGTTCAACACATTAATGCCACAGAGAGAGAAAAAAAATCAAGGATTCTCATAAATTGAGTTTGAGCAGGCCAATAACAGCCCAAGGCAGAGAGAGGAAAAGCTTTCCACTGTTGATTTTTGTCTGCACCAAGGGCAAATTGCTATCTGATCACTCACAGTCTGAGGTCATTTTCACCATGAGTGCTCAACACAGAATGAAGTATAATGTCCCTGTGAACAGCAACCTGATGAGAGACGGGGAAGAAATAATCATCGGAATTTTGAAGTGACCAAGAATGAAGGGAAAGGAATAATGTGGAAGATGTGTGGAACGAGAGCCAATTTCAGGGACCCACGCGATGTAACCTAGAAACGTGCCCAACCAGATACTGAGCCATGTTTTTTTTCCAAATCGTTCTTGACATCTATCGAAGACAGAAAACAGGATTTTAGCGAGGGACTCTATGTCCATTTTCAATCCACTTGTCTAGGAAGGCTTCAAGAAAGGATTTGGTCTATTTTTCAGTGATTACAACACGAGGACAAATGTCAGTCAGGCTTGAGGCCTGTCCAGAAATGGCATCCTTGAGGAACACAACTCTGAAATGTTGAAACATCAATGGCCGGAAGTGTATAAATCATTATAAGGTCAAGATGCCTCAAGAAAATGTAATCCACCAGCTGCCTTTGGTTAGGTTTAACAGGTCAGGGCTGAAGATTGCCTTAAATAGTGTTTGAGGAGACTGTATTACAGCTTCATGGCTAAAATGGCTCTTTAATGGGAGCAGGAAGTGGTGGACAGGAGTTGGGAAGTACAGACTGGGAGCAATTGTTCTACAGGAAAGACACAATAGACATGTGGAAACTATTTAAGGAGCAGTGTTATGAGTGATGCATAAATGTGTTTCTCTGAGAAAGGTAAGAAGGGATAAGATTAAGGAACCTTGGATGACGAGATCAGAGGAGCTTCTCATCAAAACGAAGAAGGCTGCTTACATAAGATGGAGGAAGCAAGGATCTAGCTTAGCTTTAGATGATTACAGGCTTACTAGAAAGGAGCTCAAAAATGGACTGAGGAGAGCCATTAGGGGACATGAAAAAGGCTCAGTGGGAAGGATTAGGGAGAACCCAAAGGCATTCTACTCATATGTGAGGAATAAGAGAATGATCAGGGAGAAGGTAGGGTTGGTCAGGGATAGTGTAGGGATCTTGTGTGTTGAGTCTGAGCAGATGGGGGAAGCCTTAAATGAGATTTTTACTTCGGTTTTCACTAAGGAAAGGGACCTGTTGTGAATGAGAAATTTGAGGAGCTGGGAAGCTAGCTTGAACAGATCGAGATTGAGGAAGTTGATGTGCTGGAAAGTTTGGCAAACTTTAAGATTGATAAGTCCCCAGGGTCAGACCAGATTTATCCTAGGCTGCTCCAGGAAGCGAGAAAGGAGGTTACTAAGCCGTTGGCGAAGATCTTTGTCTCCTCACTCTCCATGGGAGTCGTACCGGAGGATTGGAGAGAGGCAAATGCTGTTCCTCTTTTCAAGAAGGGGAGTAGGGAAACCCCTAGCAATTACAGACCAGTCGGTCTTACGTCTGTGGTCAGCAAGGTTTTGGAAAGAATTCTGAGGGATAGGATTTATGACTATTTGGAAAAGCATAGCATGATTAAAAGCAGTCAGCATGGCTTTGTGAGGGGCAGGTCATGACTCACAAATCTTACTGGATTCTTTGAGGAGGTAACGAGACAGGTTGACGAAGGTCAGACAGTGGATGTGGTGTATATGGACTTCAGCAAGGCATTTGATAAGGTTCGCCATGGTACACTCATTCATAAAGTCAGGAAGTATGGGATACAAGAAGATTCGGCTGTCTAGATTCAGAATTAGTTGGCTGACAGAAGGCAGAGAGTAGTTGTAAATGGAAAGTATTCTGCCTGGAGGTCAGTGATGAGTGGTGTCTCACAGGGGTATGTTCTTGGGCCTCTGCTCTTTGTGGTTTCTATAAATGACTTGGGTGAGGAGGTTGAGGGGTGGTTTAGCAAATTTACTGATGACATAAAAGTTGGAGGTGCTGCTGATTGTATTGAGGACTATTGCAGGCTGCAGCGAGACATGGACAGGATGCAGAGCTGGGCTGAGAAATGGCAGATGGAGATCAACCTGGATAACTGCGAAGTGATGAATTTCGGAAGGTCGAACTCGAATGCTGAATATAGGATTAAAGACAGGATTCTTGGCAGTGTGGAGGAACAGTAGGATCTTGGTGTTCAAGTGCATAGATCTCTCAAAGTTGCCACCCAAGTGGATAGGGTTGTTAAGAAAGTATATGGTGTTTTGGCTTTCATTAACAGAGGAATCGTGTTTAAGAGCGAGGAGGATTTGCTGCAGCCCTGGTGAGACCACACTTGGAATATTGTGTCCAGTTCTGGTTGCCCTGCTATAGGAAAGATACGGAAGCTTTGGAGAGGGTGCAAAGAAGGTTTACCAGGATGCTGCCTGGGCTGGAGGGCTTGTCTAATGAAGAGAGGTTGACTAAACTTGGACTTTTCTGTCTGGAGAGGAGGAGGAAGAGAGGTGACTTGATCGAGGTATACAAGGTAATGAGAGGCACGAATAGAGTCTATAGCCAGAGATTTTCCCCCAGGGCAGGATTGGCAGGCAGGAGAGGTCATTGTTTTAAGCTATTAGGAGGAAGGTATAGAGGGGACGTCAGAGGTAGGTTCTTCACGCTGAGTGTTGTGAATGCATGGAATGCGTTGCCAGCGGTGTTGGTGGAAGCAGAGTCATTGGGGACATTTAGTCGACTGCTGGACATGCACATGGATAGCAGTGAGTTGTGGGGTGCATAGGCTAAGTTATTATATTTTACATTAGGATTAATCCTCAGCACAACATTGTGCTGTACTTTCTATATTAATTCTGAAGAGTCCAAATGGGATTGTTTTGCTGGAATTGAATTTAAAATTTGCATCAGAGTGCTTCAAGTGATGCAACTACTTTTGGAGCTCCAATTAGCATGTCCTTTCATGGAAGCACCGAATATTACATTTCTCTAATTATAGCATTTTAAATTAAATTGTCACGATGTACATACGCAATGAGAAATGACATTGAATCGTGATGTGGATGTTAAAAGGAAAAATAACTCATAAATTGAAGACTAGGTTTAGACTGGAGGAAGAGGAAAGTACAGTGAATTAAAACGTTATTTCCACCATCGTTTGTTCTTGAGTTTTTTTCCACTCCTGTGAGATATGCCGTCGTGCTTGATTTTCAATGGAAAAAAATTCATGAATGTCTAAAACAATTTTAAGGCCTTTGGTACCTCATGTCAAGATGTGACAAAGGTATGATTTCTCAAGTGTGGCTTTCTGACTTCCCACACACAGGCTTAATAGGAATTGGTGCTTGATTTTTGATGAAGGATGACACGGCTAAGGAATGGCGTTCTCTTCTATTTAGACTCAGCCAGATCAATCCTCTTGCTCCCCTCAATTCCATTAAGATCCTGCTTCCTTACTATTTTTGTGAGCTGCTGCTAACAGCCAGCTCCTCACGGCTCACCTGCCCAATACATGGAGACTGTGTCGGCAGTCACGGGAGGACTAAGCTTTGCGAATTCAGAAAATTGCCGCTCTGTGATTTTATGCCCTGTATAAGGACATTTAGTAATAAGAATTGAGCATCTAGTTAGGTTCTTGGCAGGTAAAGCTGCATGATAGAATAGGGGCATGGGTTGCAGTGCCTGCAAATTGCAGTAGACTCACTAACTTTAAGGGCATTTAAGTGGTTATTGGATAGGCATATGGGAGAGAATGGAATAGTGTTGGTTAGATGGGCTTCAGATTGGTTTCACAGGTCGGTGCAACATTGAGGGCTGAAGGGCCTGTACTGTGCTGTAATGTTCTATGCTCTATGTTCCAAGAATGGGTTGAGGGTGGCACTGTGGCCCAGTGGTTAGCACTGCTACATCACAGCACCAGGGACCCAGGTTCGATTCCAACCTTAGGTGATTGTCTGTGTGGAGTTTAGACCATAAGACATAGGAGTGGAAGTAAGGACATTCGGCCCATCGAGTCTACTCCGCCATTCCCGCATTCATCCCCATAGCTCTTAATTCCTCGTGACATCAAGAATCTATCAATCTCTGCCTTGAAGGCATTTAGCGTCCCGGCCTCCACTGCACTCTGCGGCAATGAATTCCACAGGCCCACCACTCGCTGGCTTGTTGCATGTTCTCCCTGTGTCTGTGTGGGTTTCCTCCCACTCTCCAATGATGTGTGGGTTAGGTGGGTTGGCTATGGGAAAATGCAGAGTTATAGGGTAAGGTATGCATTGGGGTGGGGTGCTCTTTGGAGAGTTGGTGTGGACTTAGAATCATAGAGATGTACAGCACGGAAACAGACCGTTGGGTCCAACCTGCCCATGCCAACTAGATATCCTGACCTAATCTGGTCCTATTTGCCAACGCTTGGCCCATATCCATCCAAACCCTTTTTATTCATATACCCACCCAGATGCCTTTTAACTTCTGTGATTGCACCAGTCTCCACCACTTCCTCTGGCAGCTCATTCCATAGACACACCACCCTCTGTGTGAATAGGTTGGCCCTCAGGTCCCTTTGAAATCTTTCCCATCGCACCTTAAATCAACACCCTCTAGTTTTGGGCTCCCCCACCCCAGGGAAAAGACCTTGTCTATTTATCCTATCTATGCCCCTCATAATTTTATAAACCTCCCTCAGCCTCCGACACTCCAAGGAAAACAGCCCTAGCCTATTCTACCTCTCCCTGTAGCTCAAACCCTCCAACCCTGGCAACATCCTTGTAAATCTTCTCTGAACCCTTTCAATTTTAATGACATCTTTCCTAAAGCAAGAGACCAGAATTGCACACAATATTCCAAAAGAGGCCTAGCCAATGTCCTATACAGCCGCAACATTACCTTCCAACTCCTGTACTCAATGCAATGACCAATAAAGTCGATGAAGGAATGAAATGAAAGAAAACGTGTAAAACTATGAAAGAATGGAATAAAAGGCGATTGAAATTAATTGCCTCCAGTAATTGAGTGGTCTTAGCTAGATGGATAAATGGCAGAGATTGGCGTTAGGGATCATGGGAAATGTCTTTACTAGGATTGCTGTGAGGTTGTGAATTTCACTTCCAGGGTCAATGGTTGAGACTGAAACTAGACCAGTATTCAAGATTAGATTAGATAAGGGCAAAAAAGGATAAAGGAGAGAGGTTTATGGAAATATTACACCGAAACATCAGTAGATGATTTGTTTGAGGAGGGCATAAGCATCGATATAATTGATTGGCCTCTTGCTGGCTTAGGATTTCCAAGCTGTGTTTATGAAATAATCGCATTATGGATTTTGATTTCAAACTTTTTTTAAAAATAAAAACACAGGAAGAGTCATTATTAACTCTTGCTGCATCACCATGCCTCAGCAGCTGTTTAATTTTCACTCTTACCTCCTGAGCCAGAAGGTCCTGGGTTCAAATCCTGCTGCAGGGCTTCAGCATAAAAATCACCGCTGCCACCCCTCTGTAGTACTGAGGGAATGCTGCACTGCCGGAAAACTTCAGGACAGGTTAAAGCCAGGCCCCTACTGTCTGTATGGCTGGTATTGAACAATCCTGTGGTGCTGTGGAAGTGCCAGAGAGTTGGCTCTGGTGTCCTGGCTCGCGTTTATTCATCAGTCAAGATCAGCAAAAACAAAATTCAAGGACCATAGTTCAAAAAATATGTGGCCACATACAATCCCAATTGTGTAGGAGCAGTCCATTCAGCCCATCAAGTCCACGCCAACCCTCCGAACAGGGTCTCACCCAGATACATCCTTCCCCTAATCCCTGTAACCTTGCATTTCCCATGGCTACACATCTCTGGATGATATGGTGCAATATAGTATGGCTAATCCACCCTAACCTGCACATCTTTGGACTGTGGGAGGAAACTGGAGCACCCAGAGGAAACCCACCCATGGGAAGAATATGCAAACTCCACACAGACAGCCGTCTGAGGGTGGAATCAAACCCGGGTTGCTGGCGCTGCGAGGCAGCAGTGCTCACTGATTGTGAGAAGTGCTATATAAATGCAAAACTTTCTTTTTGTAATCAGTCAAAACAGAGCACCTATTTTCCAAGTCAGATTTACAGCTATAGAGGATTACTTGCTTGGGTCAATAAGTATTGTAAACAGCTTCAGAGAGAACCACGTTGATTTTCCCCTCATCTCATGGCAGACTAACGCCAACTTTAAGGTTTGAGCAATCCCAAACTCCCCTGGATTTCTGGTTCTTAGCTCTCAGCTCAATCAGGGTATCTTCAACTTTCACAAATGTCTGTCTGTCCTCAATGATGAATGGTTGCTTCAGAGGTAAATCAGAAAGTAGCATTGCCCTCGGGAGCATACAAAGGCAAATGTTTGACAGGCAATCGTGGGGAGAGAGGCTGTCATGGAGGTTATATTGTACACATATATCCATAAGGCTCTCATAACACTGTGAGTATAATGCAATCTGCTGTACGCTGAGAGAGAAGAGGTATCAAACTGAACATGACACAATGGAGGCTGTTAGTGTCAGAGCATAGCAGGAACGGGTCTCAGCGCTGATGGGAAGCAGTCAGGCAAACAGATGGTTTCTCTCTGGAGACCAACAGGGTGATGTCTATAACAATGTCTTGTCTCCTCAGGGGGGCAAGGGGAGGAGACGAGTTAAGGTAATCTAAAACTCGGAGATCTGGGAGAATGCTGCATCATGACAGCAGGTCAGTTCAGCATCATTACACTAATGGATCAGACTCCACGTCTCAATATTTCTCTCCACAGCTGAGGCAGGTTGTTCTACTTTAAGAAAAAAAATAGCAAGAAAATGCATTTTCATTTGAAGCTGTCTGCTCAGAAGGAACCGATCCTGTCTCCAAAAATATGTTCTACGATTCCAAATACAAGGAGGGTTTCTGTTCCATCCAAACAAATCACCTTCCTTTAGTTGAACCATTTATTGATTCTTCTCGTGAATTACTGCGGTTTGTCCAGAATGGAGAATCTCACGAGCCCTTTGTCCCCTTGTTTCTGGCTAGACCCACACAATATTCGCCAGGAGACCAGCCTCTCTCATTCCTTCTGTCTGCTTTGTTCTGGAATGATTGAAGGTTTGCAGGTTAAAATCTTCATCACCCATCCCAACCTAAAGAACATGACTCATTTTCTCACTCCCTCTAGCAAAGGTCAGATTTTACCAGAGAAAGGCATCTTGCAGCATGCCCAGTTTTTATTTCAGATTTATTATTGCACTTTTGGTTTTTAACAAAGTATTTTGCACAAAGTTGTTAGGCAGCAGGATCTTCATCATTCAGGGTGTTGACTATCTGGGGTGGAACGGTTGCTCAGTGGTTAGCACTGCTAGCTCACAGCGCCAGGGTCCCAGGTTCAATTCCAGCCTCAGGCAACTGTCCGTGTGGAGTTTGCACATTCGCCCTGTGTTTGTGTGGGTTTCCTCTCACAGTGCAGGTCAGGTGAATCGGCCATGCTAAATAGTCATAGTTGTTAGGTGCATTAGTCAGAGGGAAAATGGGTCTGGGTGAGTTACTCTTCGGAGGGTCAGTGTGGAGTTGAAGGGCCTGTTTCCACACTGTAGGTAACCTAGTATCGAAGTTACTTTTCAGTTATATAGGATGGTGGTGAGGCTGCACTTGGAGTATGGAGCTCTGTTTTGGTCACCTTGCTACAGGAAGGATGTTATTAAACTGGGAAAGAGTGCAGAAGAAATTTACAAGGATGTTGCCAAGAATTTAACGGTCTGAGTTCAAGGGAGAGGTGGGACAATCTGGGACTTTTATATTTCGAGCATAGGAGACTGAGGGGGGATCTGATCGAGGTGTATGAGATCATGAGAGGCATGGATAAAGTGAATGCAGTCAGTCTTTTTCCCAGGGTTGGGGAATTGAGGATGGGAGGGCATCAGTTTAAGATTAGAAGGGAAAGAATAAAAGGGAACCTGAGAGGCAACTCTTTCACACCGAGGGCAGTACGCATATGGAATGAGCTGCCAGTGGAAGTGGTTGAGGGGTGTACATTAACAACATCTCAAAAGCTTTTGGACAAATACATGGATAGGAAAGGATTAAAAGGATATGGGCCAATGGGGTGAGTGTGGGTGGACATTTTGGTTGGCATGGTCCAGTTTGGGCCAAAGGTTCTGTCTCTGTGCTGTAGGACTCTACAACACCATGAATGTAAATGTGACTTGGTAACAGCATAGTCAGAACAGCTACAATTAAGGGGCATAGCCTCACAGTAAGGGGGAGCAGATTTAGTCTTGAGTTGAGGAGGAACCTCTTCACCCGAAGGGTTGTGAATGTGTGGAATTCTCTGCCCAGTGAAGCATTGAGGCTACCTCGTTGAATGGTTTTAAGGCAAAGATAGATTTTTGAACAGTAAAGGAATTAAAGGTTACGGTGAGAGGGCGGGTAAGTGGAGCTGAGGCCATGAGAAGGTCAGCCATGATCTTATTAAATGGGGGAGCAGGCTCGATGGGCCGGATGGCCTTATGTTTTTGTATGATATGGCATCTAGGATACTGTACACATCGGTGTGTTGAAGAAATGAGATTTAAGAAGTTGACAAACAAAATAAAAATCTCAGGTGAAAGATCCTAGTAAAATAGTGAAACAGTTTTTAAAGATCCAAATGTTGTAGAACAATCCAGTTACCAAACAAGCGTCCAATTCATGGACTGCTAATTGTAATTTCCCACAGTCACGATGAAGACGTCATATGTACCATATTCTTCTACACTAAGATGTTACTATGGTTTTCAATAATACTGGTTCAATTTAGTCATGATAGCAGCATCTGAATGTTACACAGCATCAAGATACAGAGGTAGCTCTGTTTAACTTTTGGTAAGGAAAAGTACCCAGCAATTTGTGAATCTGAAATAACTGCTCAGAGGCCAGTATCCTATCACCAAGTCATCCTTTATTTACAGGTGCATAGTACATGGGCTCTGACCAGCCAGTTCAGAGCCAAGCCCCGGACTGAGGACACTCTCTGAATCTCTCACTTATATCTGTCAGCCAGGGATCCCTGATTGGCCCAGGTTAACCCAATCAGGGATCTCATAGTCAATGAGATCGACCTGCCCCTTGTTCCAATCAGCACAGAATCATTTTGGCTTTTTTTTGGTCTATTGTGTCAAAGTCCTTTTTTATTTATTCGTTTTGTGGGACATGGATGGCGCTGCCTGGGCCCAGCATTTATCATCTGTCCCTAGTTGCCCCTTGAGAACGTGGGGATGAGCTGCCTTCTTGAACCGCTGCAGTCCATGTGCTGTAGGTAGACCCACAATGCCCTGGGGGAGGGAATTCCAGGATGGTGTCAAGCTTCTTGAGTGTTGTTGAGACTGCGCTCATCCTGGCAGATAGGGAATACTATTTGCTTTACAAATATAGCACCATTCACTTAGTCTCCCTATGTGTTACTATAAGCTCACCACTCACTCCGTCTCCTTGTGAGTTTCGGGATGGCACAGCGGCTCAGTAGTTAGCACTACTGCCTCACAGTGCCACGAACACGAGTTCAATTCCAGCCTCGGGCAACTGCATGTGTGGAGTTTGCACATTCTCCCCATGTCCCACAGCCCAAAGATGTGCAGGTCAGGTGAATTGGCCATGCTAAATTGCTCAGTGTTAGGTGTTTTAGTCAGAGGGACTTAGGTCTGTGGGGGTTACTCTGTTTCCACACTGTAGGCAATGTAATCTAGAAAGAATTGCTGCACTAATCAGCCATTTAACCCACCATAAAATGTTCAGCCCAGTGATTATCAACGTGAATACTCTTGTAAAGGTATGATACCCATTAACGACTGCCAATTGACATCTGTTTTACAATAAGGGGTGCTTTCTCCTTTGTTTGCTAAGAAGTTTTTGTGTCTCCACTGCACTATTTTCAAGTGACACAACAATCAACTTTGAGAAGATTTGTAGATTCAGGTTGAGGTTCTGGATGTAGGTTTGCTCGCTGAGCTGGAAGGTTCATTTCCAGACGTTTCGTCACCCTACTAGGTAGCATCTTCAGTGAGCCTCCGGGTGAAGCATCGCTGATAACTCCTGCACCCTAGGACACCTCCATCCTAGGACAAACCAAACAGAGACATGCACAAGAATTCCTAGAAGCATGGCATTCCAACCGGAACTCTATCAACAAACTGAGCGAGTTAAACCCCATCTACCACTACCTGAGAAAAAGAACAGGAAATGACAGCACCAAAGGAAATGACATCACCAACCCAAAGAAACCCAGACATATAAATAGAAAGCAGGAATTATCAGCGATGCTTCACCCGGAGGCTCACTGAAGATGTTACCTAATAGAGCAACGAAACACCTGGAAATGAACCTTGCAGCTCAGTGAGCAAACCTACATCCAGAATCAACTTTGAGCTTAAAAATGATCGTGAAAACCTAATGATGTTTAACTAATAAAGAATACCATGTGATGTCACCTGGGCCCTAATCACAATTCCGGAAACCTTGCTAACGTCTATTGGCAACAGAATTTCATAACAGAAAATCAGACATTAACCGCATCAGAAATTCACTTCCAGTGCACACTCCTGTATTACACAAGCAAAGATTGCAAACTCCATGATTCCTCACCATGAATGATCTCTTTACTGAGTTGAGTCCCACCATGGTAGAAGATGGAATTTGAATTCAATAATAATCTGGAATTGAAGAGTCTAGTGATGACCATGAAACTATTGCCGGTGGTCAGGAAAAACCCATCTGGTTCAATAATGTCCTTTAGGGAAGGAAACTGCCATCCTTACCTGGACTGGACTAGACGTGACTCCAGACCCGCAGTAATGTGGTTGACTCTTAACTGCCCTCTGGGCAATTAAGGATGGGCAATAAATGCTGGCCGAGCCAGAGATCTACGTCCCATGAAGACAGATTTTTAAGAGCAATGGGAGTCTATTCATGCCAACAACTCTTATACTTCCAGAGACCAATCTCACAGCAATTCCTGTAACCCAGTCCAGACGTGCAAGTCATTGTCTCGTTCTCCTGTCACTTTCAATGACTGTGTCTGGACACTGAGTCCAGAATCCTTTGAGTAATCAAGTTTTACCTAATTTCCCTTTCAACCCCCAAACTTCATATTTTTTCACTTGTTATATGAGAGGCTGCTTTAAATTTGACAAAATCAGTCCTATGTGTATGACAAAGAAAAAGCCAAAATGAATTATTCTAATTATCCTTCAGTTTTATTTCTCTGTCGATGTTGATATTTCAATTTTTTTAAGGACTGCTGAGAGGGAAGTCACTTAGTGACAGTACTCACCCCAGCAACATATAGGGATATAGTCAATACCATCAATTGTATGTTAATTCATCTTTGCCTCACCATTGAACAGTATAAATGCACAGAGTCAGCACTCCATTTCTGAGGGATCATCGATATTCACTCCCATTGCTTCCAGAAGAACAACACAACAGCTGAAAAAGCAGGCGCCTCAGGGAATTATCGAAGGGGTGCTGCATTGTTAGGGGTCTCGCTCCTGAAGTGTTTAACCAATCCTGCCGCAGGGATGTTCAAGACTCCCAAAATTAAAGCTGTTCCTCTATCTGCATCAATATTTCTGCCTCGTTTAAAAAAAATCATCAACAACATCCATCACAGTGCTGTTTGGGGAGTGAAGGTCACCGCAGCATTTGCAATAGTTGTGGCCCTCACATTACATATGAAAGGTATGAAACATTTTGAAGTAAGGAAAATGCTCAGTTACCTCCCGTTACACATGAGGGGAGTAAACACAAGCCTGTTTGTTGGGCATAACATTAAAGTAATTCAAACTGACTACAAGTGTTTGAATATAATTCCCATACTGGGGTAAACCCTTTTCTGATGTCCCATGAAAGCCAGCATTAGGCTTATTGGTAGATAGAAGACAGGGGACAATATTGGCTGTGTTCCTCCAATGCAAAAATCTGTCAGCAAATCAATAATATTTGATCAAATTTGATCTTCCTGCAAAGATAGCAAGGATGTTGCTAAACTTGAAAGGCTGCAGAAAAGATTTACAAGGGTGTTGTCAGGGTTGGAGGGTTTGAGTTATAGGAAGAAGCTGAACAGGCTGGGGCTATTTTTCCTGGATAGTCGGAGGCTGAGGGGTGACCTTATAGACATTTATAAAAATAATAACTTGGATAGCATAGGTTTAGGATGAGAGGAGAAAAAATTAAAAGGAACCTAAGGGGCAACGTTTTCACACGGAGGGTGGTACGTGTATGGAATGAGCTGCCAGAGGAAGTGGTGGAGGCTGGTACAATTACAACATTTAAAAGGCATCTGGCTGGGTATATGAATAGGAAAGGTTTACAGGGATATGGGCCAAGTGCTGGCAAATGGGACTAGATTGGGTTCGGATATCTGGTCAGTATGGATGAGTTGGACTGAAGGGTCTGTTTCCGTGCTGTACATCTCTCTGACTCTATGAGGGGCATGGTTAGGGTGAATAACCATTGTCTTTTTCCCAGGATGGGGGAGTCCAAATCTAGAGGGCATAGGTTTAGGGTGAGAAAAGAAAGATTTAAAAGGGACCCAAGGGGCAACGTTTTCACACAGAGGGTGGTGCGTGTATGGAATGAGCTCCCAGAGGAAATGGTGGTAGTCAAATGACAGTGCCTCTACACAAATTCCTCCTCCACCCACTGTGTCTGTCACATATGTGGTAACAGCTGAGGAACTGATTATATCCTTCAGCACAGTTCTCAATGGCAGGGTGAAATGTGAGGAGGATGTTATGAGAATACAGGGTGACTTGGACAGGCCAGGTGAGTGGATGGATGCATGGCAGATGCAGTTTAATGTGGATAAATGTGTGGTTTTACACTTTGGTGGCAAGAACAGGAAGGCAGATTACTATCTAAACAGAATCAAGTTAGTCAAGGGGAAGTACAACGAGATCAATGAAAGCAAGCATGCAGGTACAGCAAGCAGTGAAGAAAGCTAATGGCAATTTATTTCAATTTATTTCAAAGACAAAAACTTATCCCAACAGGTATACCTGATTGTACACAGACTCAGTTTGAGAGATAAAACAAAGTTTACAAGATTAACAATTCTGACTCCAATGTATCCCTTTGATAGCTCAGTCTGACCTGATGGCTCATAGATATCTCTACAGTATGGAAACAGGTCCTTCAGCCAAGTCCAGACTGACCCTCTGAAGGGTAACCCGCCCAGACCAATTCCCCTAACATATATTCACCTCTGACTAATACACCTCACCTGAACATTATGGCCAATTCACCCAACCTGCACAGCTTTGGACTGTGGGAGGAAACTGGAGCACCTGGAAGAAGCCCATGCATACATGGGGAGAATATTTAGGGTGTAGGTTTGCTCGCTGAGCTGTAGGTTTGATATCCAGACGTTTCATTACCTGGCTCGGTAACATCATCAGTGGCGATCTCCAAGTGAAGCGAAGCTGTTGTCTCCTGCTTTCTATTTATATCTTTCTCCTGGATGGGGTTCCTGGGGTTTGTGGTGATGTCATTTCCTGTTCATTTTCTGAGGGGTTGATAGATGGCATCTAGATCGATGTGTTTGTTTATGGCGTTGTGGTTGGAGAGTCAGGCCTCTAGGAATTCAGGGAGAATGTGCAAACTCCGAGGCTGGGATTGAACTCAGTTCCCTGGTGCTGTCAGGCAGCATTGCTAACCATTGAGCCACTGTGCCACCCCTCTGGAGAGGTGCATGTTGTTCTCTGTTGAACTTGGTTGTCTTGATCCTGGTCAATGTCACTCCAAACCACAATAGTATCAGAATTCTTTCTCACTCGTGTTGTACACGATGGGTGTGCCTCCAATACGTTAGTCTGAGCTTGATTTCTGTTCCTTTGTAATAAAGGACCACGATTAGTCATGTATTTGAGGGATCTATGCCTGTTTCATATTCTAGAAACATTAGCTTACATCCAAGTACTTGTGTTTCTAGGTCTCCCTCTCTGCCCAGTGTAACAGCTGTGGTAGTTCTGTACCCGCTCACTCATTGTGTATCTCTTTCATTCTCCTCTGTCCTTGAAGAAGACTGTCCAGTGTTTCAGAATGCTGAGGCAGCTTGGTGCTGGGCAGGTTCATTAGCACTCATGGCGATGTCTCGGTTTGGCTCGATATGTGAGTGGATTCTACCCCCGGGACATGTTCTGGGGGAGACCAGAGAGGAGGTAGTTCCAGCTGCAGGGAGGGTGTCTGCAGCGGTGGTATTGAGAACGGACAGCTCCGAAGTGAGAGGTAAGCAGAGGATGCATCAAAAACCACTGAACTTTTAACTTATTCCTTTATTTCCCAGGTTAAAATATGAAAAACTTTAATGTTAAGTATTAACTATTTCTTTATTTTTCTACAATTCTGTGGAGTATTGTTTATAATTGTAATTCTTGTTTCCCTTACAACTTTGTGCCTCAGTTTTTTTGTACCTGGGTACCTTGGTCCCTAAGATGGTGCTGTGTGTGGCGATATTATACTCTTTTCACTGTACTCCTGTACTTCTGTACTTGAGACAACAAAATCTAAAATCAAAGAATCTAAGATCTCAAGCTTAAGTTGTCCTGGGCATAGCATTGCACCAAAATGCAGCAATGCAATGTGAAAATCTTACTTTGTGCTCAACTCTTGACGATCATTGATTTGACAGCAAGTACCATATATTCTGTTCAAGTGTGGATCGTGGAGTAATGATGTGGTATGGGTCTCCCCATGCCTACTATACATCTTTAGAAAGTTCACTGGTGTACTGCAGTCCATTGTCAGACACATCTGTGTCCGGAAATCAAATATACCGAAAATAGTGTTCATTGTGTGAGTGACAGCAATGCTTGTTGTATTACTGAATCATTGAACAATGGGAAATTTACAGAAATAATTCATCACCCATTCACTGCGAATGGGTCTTGTTGCTACTTTCATCTAAACTCTGATTGGAACTTTGTGTGGATGGACAGTTTTCCTCTGTTGCTGCCAGTTAATGTGCATGATATAACTCACATGCATTCACAACTTGATGAAAATCCTGATTTATCCCTGGCCAGTACACAGATTCACGTTAGCTGCCTGATTAATTCAACTCCCATGACCATGGTTTAATGCTTTTGGTAATGGGTCTGTTTGCCCGGGAATATGACTTAAGTTGTACCAAGTTCATTTCCGTATAGTCTCTGCATGGGAGACGATGGACTTAGTGGTATTATTAATCCAAATAATGTTCTGGGGACCTGGGTTTGAATCCTGCCACAGTACTTGGTGGAATTTAAATTTGATTATTGTTTTAAATCTGGAATTATGCGTCTAATGATGACGGTGACTCCATTATCGGGGAAATACCCATCCAATTTACTTTAGGGAAGGATATTTGCCATCATTACCTGGGTATGGTCTACATGGGATTGCAGACCCACAGCGATGTGTTGACTCTGAAATGCCCTCTGGGAAATTAGTATGCATAATAAATACTAGATTAGCAAGTAATGCCCTGATCTTGGGAATAAATAAAAATTAGTTCAACATGAACAGATACTCCCAGTTGCTTCTTTAATACTGTCAGACCATCTTGGATAAAGTCCTTTTGCACATTCTTGTCCTTGCAGGGTATTTCATCTGATGCAACAGTGTTTACATTATCCTACATCACATTAGAAAATGAGTATTGCGGTATTGAAAGATCTAACGGACTCTTTTTGCAATCAGCTATGATATATTTAAACACAGTCAGAGGCACAACAGTCTCTGAGCTAACAGTATGCTATTATATTCCAAATGAGCAGCAATGCGTTGTGCTTCAAGTGGTCTTGGAGTAAGATGTAGCATAAAACCTTTGTACCCCCAGGTCACATACTCGCGAGACACACACAACCGGAACTCTATCAACAAACATATTGACTTGGATCCCATTTACCACCCCCTGAGAAAAGAACAGGAAATGACATCACCACAGGAAATGACATCAGCAACCCAAGGAAACCTAAACACGTAAATGGAAAGTGGGGCATGCCAGTAGTGCTTCATCCGGAGGCTCACTGATGATGCTACCTAGTATGGTGGCGAAACGTCTGAAAACGAACCTTCCAGTTCAGTGAGCAAACCTACATCCATATTCCTATTTAATTTATTAATATAAATTTACCACAATAAATGATGTGATGTGTCGTCTCTGTTTTATACTTCATTGTTTTTATGTTTAGTCAAAACCTTGTCCTTAGGTATCTTTGTATCTAATTAGATTAGATTAGATTAGACTTACAGTGTGGAAACAGGCCCTTCGGCCCAACAAGTCCACACCGACCCGCCGAAGCGCAACCCACCCATACCCCTACATTTACCCCTTACCTAACACTATGGGCAATTTAGCTTGGCCAATTCACCTGACCCGCACATCTTTGTGACTGTGGGAGGAAACCGGAGCACCCGGAGGAAACCCATGCAGACACAGGGAGAACGTGCAAACTCCACACAGTCAGTCGCCTGAGTCGGGAATTGAACCCGGGTCTACAGGCGCTGTGAGGCAGCAGTGCTAACCACTGTGCCACCGTGCCGCCCACAATGTGGCATGGGGAGTGGCAACATTGCAAACTTTTCACTGAGCTCCTGTAATTGAGTATATGTGAAAATAAAACCTAATTCTAAGCCTAATTCTAATTCTATTTAAGTACTGCAGGGTGATAAAGCTCTCTCAATCACTGCTGCCCCTTCACAGTGACCTTCTCATTTATAGAAGAGACTGATTAATCTAAAAATGAATAAATACTCACACAGCAGCACACCCTTCAATGTAGACCCAGTGGCTAAATCACTCCCAGAGGCAACATTATTTATGGGGCAAAGAAGCAGTTTATTCTTTTCTTAAATATCTGCATCTACTTTGTTGTTAAAGGTATAGGTCACTAGAATATCAATAGGTTTATGACATCATATCTTGAAGAAAAAAACTCATACATGGTCAGAGGTCGAGGGAGGAGACAAATGTCTACCCTAATAAGCAGGCCAAGTGTGCAGGTGGTGTCTCCATGGTAATGCTGAATTATGACAGCCCTTTCATAACAGACATGTCCTGCCTCATGAACGATGGAATTGAAGAGATTTTGGTCTCATAGAGTCCTTTAGCACAGAAAGAGACCCTTCGGTCCAACTGACTTTGCTGACCATAGTCCCTAACACAACCCATCCCACCTGCACTTTGAACTTGTGTCCCCCAGTAATTGATCCCTAAAGGTTCTGCATTTGCTGTATAATATACTTGGCCTTCCAAAACACATCACCTTATATTTGCCTAGATTAAACCCCATCTGCCATGTTTCTGCCCATGCCTCCAACTGATCTATATCCTGCTGTCCCCTCTGACAATCCTCCTCACTATCCGTAACTTCACCAATCTTTGGATCATATTCCAAACTTAGCAATTAGTCGGAGAAGGAGAAAAATGAACTCAGCAAAACCTTTGAAGAAAGGCAAGTCAGGCAATGGACCGAACAGCCACACTGTAGGGATTCTATGATATTCTATGAGGACAGGCATGGGATTAGATTAGATTACATTACATTACTTACAGTGTGGAAACAGGCCCTTCAGCCCAACAAGTCCACACCGACCCGCCGAAGCGCAACCCACCCATACCCCTACATTTACCCCTAACCTAACACTACGGGCAATTTAGCATGGCCAATTCACCTGATCCGCACATCTTTGGGTTGTGGGAGGAAACCGGAGCACCCGGAGGAAACCCACGCAGACACAGGGAGAATGTGCAAACTCCACACAGACAGTCGCCTGAGGCGGGAATTGAACCCAGGTCTCTGGTGCTGTGAAGCAGCAGTGCTAACCACCGTGCCACCGTGGTGATAACATCACCAATTCACATACAACAGGATGAATGGCCCCCATCTGCACCATAACAATGCTGTAATTGTGTGGATATGAAAGCAGGGTGATCAAAAAAGGTAGTACTTTAGCAGTGAATGAACAGACTGGGAAAAGCAGGAACTCTAAAGGATGGAAATTGATCTGGATTGGAGAGGAACACCAAAGAGTTCTGCTGGGTCATGATTTCCCACAAATATTCCAAGAGATGATTGAACAGTGTGCTTTTCTGAAGTGGTAAATCAAGTGGAATTAATGACTTCAATCTAGGCAACTAAAATTCAATGTAAAGAATACCACCAGTTCCTCAACGATTAATGGTATTTAACCAAAATTACAAAGAGGAACAAGGGATTGTGAGACAATAATAATGACCATGAGGGAGTTGTTAAACATTGGGGAGGTACTTGTAAACTGGAAATTGGATTCTCATTTTCCCAGAGTGATTGAGCAACCACAGACTCATCAATCTTTCTTCAATACTATGTAGAATAACAAGGTTAATTGTTAGGTGAATCCTGGAGATATATCTCTGCAACTACAGGTTAGACAGTGATTTACAGTGATGCATTAGTAGAGGGCTGTGCCTAAATAAGTTCCTTGGCTTTTTAAAAGCTGTGTATCCCAAACAAGGTCAGAAGTCACACGATACCAGGTTATAGTCCTGATTTGGAGATGCTGGTGTTGGACTGGGGTGTACAAAGTTAAAAATCACACAACACCAGGTTATAGTCCAACAGGTTCCAATAACCTGGTGTTGTGTGATTTTTAGGGTTATAGTCCAACAGGCTTATTTGAAGTCACAAGCTTTCGGAGCACTGCCCCTTCATCAGGTGAGGTGTCAGATTAGTAGTTTGGTCTAGAGTAGATGCTATTGGCTGAATAAAGCTATTCTGTCTGGACACAAAACCACAAGGTCAAGATACAGACTGGAACAGGGAGAAGAAAGTGATGGCGAGAGCTCATAGCTTGAATTGTTGGATACTGCGTTGAGTCCTAAAGGCTGGGAAGTGCCTTAAGGAGATAACGAGGAGCTACTCCTGCAGCTTGTGTTGGTCTTCACCGGGACACCACAGTCCGATGAAAGCAGAAACATCACCATGATGGCAAGATGGTGAATCAGAATTCTAAATGACTGCGAAGGCATGGGTCATGCTTTTAGAATGAGCGATGGTGCTCCACCAAGCAGTCAGCTCGTTTGGAGGCAGGAGACAGCCTAGTGGTATTATCGCTGGACTATTACTCCAGAAACTCAGCTAATGCTGTGGTGACCCAGGTACAAATCCTGCCATGGCAGACAGTGGAATTTGAATTCAATAAAATATCTGGAATTAAGGGTCTAATGATATCCATGAATCTGTGCTGATTGATGTAAAGACCCATCTGGTTCCCTAATGTCCTTGAGGGAAGGAAATTGTGTTCCTTACCTGGTCTGGGCCAACATGTGACTCCAGACCCACAGCAACGTGGCTGGCTCTTAATTGTCCTCTGGGAGATTAGGGATGGGTAATAAATACTGGCCTAGTCAGCAACGCCCCCATCCCGTGAACGAATAAAAAGGAAGTCTCTGTAGTGATTGCAACGAAGTCAGCCAGGTGGACTTCATAGAGTACGAGTTGTCTGATTGGGGCTGATAATCTGGTCCAATCAGGGAGCCCTGGCTGACAGATAGAAACAGGAGGGTAAGAGGCTCTGCTCTCTCTGAGAGCTGGCTCTGAGGGAACTGGATCAGTGTCATGTTCTCTCCACGTGTAAACAAAGGGGGAGGAGATGACAGAATAACAGCCTCTGTGGTGTTATTTCTGTTGCCATCTGGCCTTGCTAATGTAGAAGAAGAGCATTGAATACAATAGATAAAACTGAAAGAAGTTCAGGGAAGTTGTTGCTTCAACTGAAAGGTGTGTTTGGGGCCTCAGACAATGGCAAGAGAGCCGTACACAATGCTGAGTCGCAATTCCCGGTTAATAATATTGCAGGCATCAGCAATGCTAGCTTTTCTCTGGATAACTGTTGCGTGGTAAGTGCATAGTGTGTGGGAAGGTTAGATAGGAATTAGAGAGGGAGGGTACCATTGGGATGGTTAATGAGCCACGCTTGGTGAAATTTGGCAAAAAATCCTGCTAGGCCTCACGACAAGATACCTCAACACGGTCACACTCAGCAAAAAGAAGTGAAGCCCGACTCAAATACAGAAGATAAGGTGCCCCTGTCTGAACATTGCCTCACGAAGGAGTGAGAGAAAATGAAAACAAGAAGCAGCTTCAGGGAACGAAAAGGTATCCCTTGCAATATGCTAAGAGACCTTGAAAAATTAAATAATTTTGACTCTGTACTGATTAGAATGAGGGCCATGTGAATCTCATTGACTTTGAGTTAACCTGGGGGCAATCAGGGAGCCCTGGCTGACAGATATAACCAGGAGATGATTTGGAGGTGCCAGTTTTGAACTGGGCTGTAAAAAGTTAACAATCACACAGCACCGGGTTATAGTCCAACAGGTTTATTTGCAGCACTAGCTTTCAGAGCACTGCTCCTTCATCAGGTGGCTGTGGAATATAAGATTGTAAGACACAGAATTTATAGCAAATGATTACAGTGTGACGTAACTGAAATTATCTCTTGAAAAAGGCTTGGATTGATTGTTAAGTCTGTCATATTTTAGAATGACCGCATTGATTTCACTTCTTTCATATGTATATCACAAAACTTTTTTTAAAGTTACATTCTCAAGTAAACTTTAACAATTGGTATCATGTCAGCCCAGTTAATGCACTGAAGGGGTTAGCTCCCTGTGTGAGACTATCTTCGCCACAATAGGCAGACTGATTCCAATCTAAAAAAGGGGTTTACAGAATCTTACATGGATTCATTCAGTTTTTGAGCAAAGTAAAATGTAATTCTGCAAGCACAAATTCACCCCACAAACATATATGTGTGTGTGTGTGTGTGTGTGTGTGTCTGTGAGAGTGTGTGTGTGTATGTGTGTGTGTGTGTGTGTATGTGTGTGTGTGTGTGTGTGTGTGTGTGGCAGAGAGTCTCATCACTTTAGGGACTGACTGGGAGCTGGCAGGTCAGAGCCAGTGTATTGTACACGTGTAAATAAAGGGTGACTTGGTGTTGGGATAGCGGCCTCTTGGGTATTATTTCAGACCCCAGCTGAGGTCCACAGGAGGAGGCCAATATGAGTTGTCTGCTCAGCACTGTCATGTGGAGATTGTTGTGAATGTCTTGTCTTTTGCGCTGATGTGCTGGGCTTCCCCTCACTGTTTAGGACAGGGAGGTTTGAGAATGCTCCAGCTTCCAGTGAGTTGATTAACTGTCCATGACCAGCCACCAGCTAAACACAAAGGACCTCAACAGCACTTTGTTCCCAGAAAGGCTGTAACGATAATCACTGTCAGGCCTGGTCCTGCAGGCTTCATTACATACTCTCCACAGCCCATGGCAAGATACACCATGGAATTCCACGGAATACCGTAACCAGCCTGTGCACGGAAATGGAAACCCTCTTCCAGAGATCATGTGATTCCCAATCTCCAGCAGCTCTCCTCCTGCTTTTTGAGGTTCTCAGTCAAGAACTAGTGATCATGTCATCTTCTTACCGGCCTCAGTGTGAGCAGGAGAAAGTGAGGACTGCAGATGTTGGAGAGTCAGAGTCACAAAGTGTGGCGCTGGAAAAGCACAGCCGGTCAGGTAGCATCCGAGGAGCAGGAGAGTCAACGCTTCGGGCGTAAGCCTTTCATCACGGATGTCAGTGTTGAGATACTTTTAATTACTGAAGGAATTGCTGGCGTCTGTTGTGAATTATTGAATAATTTGATGCTATACTCCAATGTCGCAGTCGCACGGGAGTGGAAAGGGGGATCTGATTGGGTGCAGCTAAAGATCAACTCAGTTAAGTGGAACAAGGCTGATTAGAAAACAGCTCCTCAAAGGACTCATTGAGTTTGCTGCTTGTGTCAAATATGTTGCTGTGACCATGATCATGATCCATTCTTTAACTTGATGCATTCAGCGTGGAGAGTCACAATGTCGCGACTCACATCCCTACTGCATTAGAAAATTCACCGCTGTCAATACAGTAGCGCCTTGACATACGAACCGCCCAGTTCATGAACAAATCAGTTTATGAACAGGATTGTAGGTAAAATTTTGCTTCAACGTACGTACGAAATTCAAGTACGAACAAAGGTACGAACGCAAAAAGCGACCACGTGGTTTCATTGTTCTAATTTGCTACACGCTTGTTGAACGCAAAAGCTCTCAGGCCCCGTGTGATCTCATTCAGTTTGTCTTTGGCGTGTGCGCTGTGAACAGCCGTCCAAGCATTCTTACGCTATCCGAACAATGGGAAAAATTGATTCAGTTCGCAAACTTTTCGGTTCGCGAACCGGGTCCCGGAACAGATTAAGTTCATAAGTCGAGACGCTACTGTACTGCCAAAAGCAGCCATAGTCATAGTCATAGAGATGTACAGCACGGAAACAGACCCGTTGGTCTACATTCTTGAGTAAAGTGGTGCTGTTTCACAAGGTGGCCATAAATCTTTTCATCTTTGCTTCAACATTAGTTTGTGAGCTGCCAGAAATTGTTTGAGCCATTTGGCGAGACAAGCCCAGGCTTCCAACAGTCCCTCAGAAAACCTCAAGAAAGGTTACACACGAAACATTGATGTCTCCACCTCCTGGTGCTGCCTGGCTTGCTGTGGTCTTCCAGCCTCCTGCCTGTCTACTTCAGGAAAAAAAAACGAATGTCCCTCCCTGGTCTGTTTCATAATTGATTTCAGACCCACAGCAATTAGTTGACACTAAACTGAGACGTTGGTGCATGCATTCTTGACTGTAGCATTGATGTGGATGGACTAGAATAGATTGTTGGTGATATTTAAAGCTCTCAATCACCTCCACTTCACCTTTGATACAAAACAGGGGCATGTCCTCCTTGTGGCTTCCTCACCAATCAGTTCACACTTCTCCAGGTTGAACTCCATCTGTCACTTCCCAGCCCAGCTCTGCATCCTGTCAATGTCCCGTTGCAACCTACAACAGCCCTCCACACTATCCACAACTCCACCAACCTTCATGTCATCAGTTTTAAAGGGAAGGAGCTCCGAAGACAGTTAGACTGAATTTTACCAAAGATCAGATCTGTGCTGATTTCAAGTGTTTGATGGAACTCTAGCGAGTTTCCCACTGCTCACCTCACTTTGTGTGCACTCCCCATCTCTATGACGTCCCACTCACACTATTGTGCCCTAACTAGCAGCCCACCTTCTCTTGCCCGGCTCTCCCAGAGCTGGCACTATGTTTAAAGCCTAGCATATGCCAGTCCAAAAGCTGCCAGCCTAGGAGCTGCCCTTCACAGTCACAGAGTGGAAGGGAAATGAAAAATAGAAGCCCCGAAAAGCCCATAGAGAGCACTTCATTGCAAAAAGCAATCTCACATTCCTAAACATATTACTAATTGGCATCATTGTTTAGGATGGCACGTGGTTAGCACTGTTGCCTCACAATGCCAGGGACCCAAATTCAATTCCGCCCTCGGGTGACTGCCTGTGTGAAGTTTGCATGTTCTCCCTGTGACTGCGTGGGTTTGCTCCAGGCACAGGCTTGGTGGTTTGTCAGTGTGGGAAACAATAGTACAATGAAATGATCATGCAATCCCTACACTATCAAAGCAGGCCATTTGGCCCATCAAGTCCCCACCAACAAGCAGCTAACACGCTCCCTCTGCATTTCCCATGGCCAGTCCCCCCCCAACTATCCTGCAAATCCCTGGAGACTATGGGGCAATTTAGCATGGCCAATCCACCCTAACCTGCATAGCCTTGGACTGTGGGAGGAAACCAGAGCAAAGCCACACAGACACAGGGAGAATGTGCAAACTCCACACAGGCAGTTACCCGAGGCTGGAATCAAACCCAGGTCCCAAGTGTTGTGAGGCAGCAGTGCTAACCACTGAGCCATCGCGCTGCACCAATACACACGTAGTGCTAACTTGCCTTTACATGTTCACAACCTCATAATCAAAAGCACTCTTGTGTCTCATTTGTTTTGTAGAAGTAGATTACTGCAGATACTGGAAATTGTACAGAAACCAACAAATGCTGGAGATCAGAGCATGTCCAGGAGAGAGAGCAAGCTAATGTCTCAAGTCTCAATGACTCTTCATCAAAGCTGAACTCTCATTTATTTTGCCCTGTTAGCTGTAGGTTTCACAGTGTGGCACACAAACCGACAACTATAGGAATAACCCAGTTTCCCAGCTTGGTGAATGTGTGTGCCTGGAAGAATGCCCTGAACATTAGCATGTCATTAACATTTCCATTACAGGCTCATTAGCAGCTCTGTGTTAGGTATATTTGTACCCTCCTTTAATTAACAGACAGCAGTCCCATCATGTCCAAACCACTCAGCTAACCATACTACTCCTTCACCCACTCGTCAATAATTCATCAGCTCATAGCTAATGGACTGCCAAAGCTAACGGGCAAAGGAACAGCAGACCTTACGTCAGATTGTGGTCCAATACCTGCAGTGATCCACGACTGAAGTCTGTACAACACTGTCTCCTCCTTTACTGAGTGGCACACAGTGTAAGTGAAACAGGTCACTGAGGCACTGCCCATAATAGGTAGCCCATAGCATGTACAATAAATGTCGGTACAAAGTCCCACAATGTTACAGCTCAGAGGGAGGCCATTCAGCCACTCACACCTGTCTATCTCTCCTAGGGAGCGGTTCACCAAGTGCATGCTCCTGCCATGTCCCTGTGTAGCCAGGGAGGTAGTGCCAAATTCTCAGGTCCAGAAAATATAATTGGCCATATAATTTCCAACTTGGCTATTATATTGTTTCCCATTCCTGATGAAGGGCTTATGCCCAAAA
Source organism: Hemiscyllium ocellatum (assembly GCF_020745735.1). Classification (NCBI taxonomy): domain Eukaryota; kingdom Metazoa; phylum Chordata; class Chondrichthyes; order Orectolobiformes; family Hemiscylliidae; genus Hemiscyllium; species Hemiscyllium ocellatum. The sequence goes on from NC_083416.1 coordinate 3,986,035, forward strand.
CGTCGAATTTCCTGCTCCTTGGATGCTGCCTGACCTGCTGCGCTTTTCCAGCAACACATTTTCAGCTTTTCCCTGTATATTGGTCACTTGATCTGTCAAAATGAGTGAGACATGAAATGAGATGCTAAAAGAAACTCAAAGTTACAATCTGTCCCTAATGTTCCTGCACAACGTAACAATCACTTACTCTCACTGACTCGCTCTCTCAGACTTCCTCACTTTCTCATTCACTCTCACTCACTCATTTGCTCCATCACAGACTTATCCTCACTTTCACTCATTCATTCTTACTCAGTCACTCAATCTGTCTCAATCACTCACTCTCTCTCACTCATTCTCTCTCTCACTCACTAACTCACAATCCCACTCTCTTACTCACACTCACCATCGCTCACTGACTCAGAATCTCTCTCTCACTCTCACTCACTATCACTCACTCATTTTCACAGTGCCAGGTTAATTTATTACATCCATCTGATTGAAGGACTATTCAAGAGAGCACAAGGGTGATACAGCGATGTAAGGAAAGATTTGCAGTATAACTTCCAAATGACAAGGTAGCAATCAGACACAAAATCCCCCCAACCCCACCCCGCCCCGATCACTGCTCTGTGAGACACTCTCAAAGGCTGCTTCTTGACTTGCTTCATTTTCTAGTTTTGCTTTCCTTTATTGTCACGAGAAAACAACCTCAATTTTCCTTCGGAGGGTCGGTATGGACTTGTTGGGCCGAAGGGCCTGTTTCCACGCTGAAGGGAATCTAATCTAATCCCAACGAGACGGATGGGGAGTATTTTGTTCGGATAGCTGATGGTTCAGATAAATGAGGGTAGCACGGTGGTTCAGTGTTAGCACTGCTACCTCACAGCGCTGGAGATCCAGGTTCGATTCCAGCCTCGGGCGACTGCCTGTGTGGGGTTTGCACATCCTCCCCGTGTCTGCGTGGGTTTCATCCCACAGTCCAAAGATGTGCAGGTTAGGTGAATTGACCATGCTAAATTGCCCAAAGAGTTAGGTGCATTAGTCAGGGGTAAATATGGGTCCAGGTGGGTTACTCTTAGGACGGTCACTGTGGACTAGTTAGGCCGAAGGGCCTGTTTCCACTTTGTAGGAAATCTAGTAAACAAGCAGCATTTTATGAGTGCATATGTCTCGGTTATTCTGCAATGCATATCATAATGCCGTTTAACTGATAACCAAATGCTGAGTTGTCTAATCCCGTTTTTAAGGGACCTCGAGATCTTGTTCAGAGAATCTGATGTTTGGATAATCGAGGTTGTTCTGTAATCCCTTTATGAGATGATGCACTCACATGGTGACATTAACTTCTGTATTTGTGCTGAAATACTTTCAGAGGATTTCTCTCTCGCTTCCCACCCCCCACCCCACCCCTTTTGCAATTCACTCCCCTCCCCCCACTCAGTCAGCAGCCACAGGATCCATTGTCAGCCCCCTCCACGCCTACTTCGCAATCCAAAAATAATCCCGCACTTCTTTTTGGGAGAGATTCCGCATCAACATTTGTTGATTTCAGAGATTGCAGCCTCTGACCCTCCATGCTGCAGTGGTGAATCAATCCTTTCAGATCTCACTGCAAAATTAATTTAAATTAGGATATGAGCAACCTGGTACTCAGGAACGAGTTATAACCACATATCAACCAGTTATATTTACAAACAGCACGCACCCATGTCTACTCAGACATGAATCTGCACAATGTAATCTTATTACAAAGCTTCTCAGGCATGTTAGTGACTGGAGATAGAAAGAGAACTGTCAAAGATTTGCTCTCTAACTGGTTCAAACTGAGAGATTTGCTGTTATTTCGCATTTTGCAAAATTTCAGGTTACCGCAACTATGGATCTGAACCGAAGTCACTGAGCTCCTCACTGATTCAAATGTCAAGCACCACACTCCTTCCTGGGTCACTTATCCATCACTGAACCCCTTCCGGGTCACTCACTGATCACGACTGTTCGGCTGAAACTCTGCCTCTTTGTCCCAATTTCCCAGGCCTAGATTTCCTCTCTCTTGCCCCTTCCAATCAGAGATTCTGTTTCTTGAGCAAGGAATCTGAGGGCAAGAAAGGTCAAATCTAGGGAGTAGCTCCTCTATCTTTGTCACGTGAGGAGGCAATATTTCCCTGACTGGCTCTGCCCAGTTGGATTTTCCTGAGGCCTGGTTGGAGTTGCCAGTGTGGGACTTGGAGTGGGCTTCAGCAGCACCCACTCTGGTCTGTCACCCTGTACGTTGTTCCATCACTGACAATAATCCAATTCCCTCTTGAAGGTGTTGGGAAGAGGTGTTATCTAATGATACTTTGCAAAAAGATAAAGGCAGTAGGTACTACAGAAACAACATTGCATCTGTAGAGAGCACCAGTCCAGCGGGGAGATCACTGAGAGAGCTGGTGTGGCCTAGTTTGGAGTAGAATAAGGTTATTACATTTGAAGCCAGTCAGAGAGATTGTGGGATATCTTGCTGAGAGAGCAGCAGCCCTTTTCCACTGCTCTCTTTCTCCCCTCAGCAAAGTGTGTGGAATAGAAACCCACAAGCAATCATCTTCATCACTTGTGGGGTGTTCCCGAACAGAATCTTGGGATCTATCTCATTGGGAAATCAACCTGCTACAGCCATGAAGAAGCCCTAGTACCAATAACTATGCTGTGTAAAATAACTTTAGATGGGACAATCTGTGAATTATAATTTTCTCTGGGGTTGAACTGTCACTTGGCCAAAGTATTTTTAAGTTAACACTCTGCAGAGTGTTAATTTTTTTTGCCTCAAATTTGTGTTTGTGCGTGTATATGTCTGAGTGTGTCCCTGTGTGTGTATATGTGTGTTTGTGTGTGTCTATGTATGTCCCTGTGTGTGTGTGTGTCAGTGTTTGTATGTGTCCATGTGTGCATATGTGTCCCTGTGTGTGTGTGCGTGTGTGTATGTCCCTGTGTGTGTATATGTATGTCCCTGTGTGTGTGTCAGTGTTTGTATGTGTCCGTGTGTGCATATGTGTCCTTGTGTATGTGTATGCCCCTATGTGTGTATATGTATGTCCCTGTGTGTGTGTGTGTCCATGTTTGTATATGTCCTTGTGTGTGTAAATGTACGTCCCTGTATGTGTATGTGTGTCCATGTTTGTGTATGTGTGTCCCTGTGTGTGTATATGTGTCCGTGTTTGTATGTGTCCATGTGTGTGTATGTGTGTCCCTGTGTGTATATGTGTCCGTGTGTGTATATGTGTGTCCCTGTATGTGTATATGTGTGTCCATGTTTGTATGTGTGTCCGTGTGTGTATGTGTCTGAGTGTGTTTGTGAGTGTGAGAGTTTGTTACTTTTTTTTAGAAGGATATTTTATTTACATATTGGCATAGTTCAAATTGTGTGTCAATAATCTTTGAATTTTTGTTGTGTAAGTTTTATTTGTAATAGTCATTTTTTGTTGACTGAAGAAATCTGTCTGATATGTTCCAAATTCTAAACCTATCATAGTCTGAGACCTGTGTTATTGGTCTTATCACCACTCTGATTAAATTAGCACTTTGTTTTGGTTTGCAGCGGTGGAACTAGGAAAGCAATTTGTGCATCCCTCCACCTTCAGTCATTGTATATAACTCAACTGAACCTGCGCTGAAAATGTGTTGCTGGAAAAGCGCAGCAGGTCAGGCAGCATCCAAGGAACAGGAAATTCGCTGTTTCGGGCATAAGCCCTTCATCACGAAATGTCGAATTTCCTGTTCCTTGGATGCTGCCTGACCTGCTGCGCTTTTCCAGCAACACATTTTCAGCTCTGATCTCCAGCATCTGCAGTCCTCACTTTCTCCTCAACTGAACCTGCGTCCACTACACTCTCAGACAGAGTGCCTGCAGCTGTTGACATAGTAACCCAATTTACAGGAGCATCTTTGAAATGGAGATGGTTACAGTAACTAAACAGTATAGCACCAACTACTTCTGAGTCCCAAACTTCAGACATTTAGTTGACACCACATATCACTCCATTCTCTGCTCTGAATGTCAATATTGAGATTTTCGCATCTTACTGACCAATTAGTTGAACATTTATTGACCTACCTAGGGTTTGCAATTAAATGGATAGCAGCCAGGCTACAACTGAAGCTATTTGAATCTCAACAGGTCATTATTGGTTCTGTCATCCGATTCTTACACAACTGAGCAAGATCAAAAATCTGAACAAGTGGAAACAGAACTTTCTGATCCTTATGAAAAGTTTCAGCAGTAAAGTGTCGGCTCATGCATAAAATGATTCACGTCGTCCCATATTTGGTTCCCTATTGGCCTTCCTTCCTTCTAGTCACAATCTTCAGATTCTATTTGATTCTGCTTTGAGGTTTGGACATATTCACTTCATCACGATGATCACCTACCTCTTATGACTTTGTTTACCTAATGCTGAATCGCTTGGCCATGCTTTGGTGACCTTTAGGTTGAATTTTCCTGATAGGCTCCAGGCTGATTTTCCATCTTCTGCACTCCATACTGAAGTGAAACTTTGCTGTCCCTATTCCAGTTAAATCTCCATTCCCATCCTTCAGTGGTGTCAGTCGAACAGTGCCTCGGTTTTAAAATTCTCAACCTTGTCGTTATGTCTCTCTATGGTTTCACTCCTTTCAATCTCAATAACCTTATTGGGCCTTATAGCATCTCAAGATATCAGCATTTCTGTGACCTTTTTGGGCTTCCTGATTTTAATCACATGACAATTGGTAAATATGCCTTCAGTTTGTGAGGCATGAGTTGATTAAACGCCCTCAGAAACCCAGCTCCCCTCTTCCCATCACTAAAACAAAACTTCCAATCCACTTTTTTGACCAAAGTTTCAGTACCAGACCAAAGGTCTCCTTAGGAGCCTTGGAATCAAATGTTGCTACCAATAGTATGCCATTTAGCCCATCGAGTCCCCTCCACCATTCAATGAGATCATGGCTGATCTGATCCCAATTGCCCTCATCTTCCTCACCCCACCCTTCTCCACGCCCAAACCCCACTGAATAAACAGAGCAAGCAGACCTGGCAGGTGAACATGCAATTGGTCAAAATGGCTTAGTATTGAAGCATTGTAATGGAGCCAGAGCAATCATTAACATTGGGTGAATTCAGGGAAACAAGTAACAGACTGGACAGCTGGACATGAGGCTCCCACATGGCATTGCTTTCTTACATCTTCAATCCCCATTCACAAACTCTTTTCTTTCTGCTTTCCTCGGATGTCTCCTGAAGAATATTCCTCCTACATCCCAGCAAACAAGCTCTTCTCCTCATCTCTGTCTACTGGTTATTAAAAAGCATACACATTCGGAACGAGAGGAGGCCTCCCAGCCTCTCTCGCCTTCTCAGTCTTTCGACAATGGCCTCACCCCCACATTCCTACCTAACCATGAGGGTCTTTGGTACCCTTGTTATTCACGAATCCAACTGCCTCTACCTTAAAACTATTCAATCACTCTGCCACCATTGTGGTTTTCTTCAGCAGTTTGGTTCTTCCTCAACATTTACTGACTCCCAGCTCAGATGGAGGATGATCTTCTCCCGGTTACTCTTCAACTCATCACACAGTAACTTAAAAATACCTTACTCCCTTAGAGTCCTTCTTTCTGGCAGGGAGATGCCATGCTGGGGCACTGAAGACAGAATTAAGTCTTTTCACTCCAACACGGAATGTGACTGACCTCAAGCACAGTGCACCAAAGATTAGCGCAGTGGTAATTATTTCATTGTTTTTTTTGTGGGATCTGACTGTGTACAAATTGTCAACTGTGTTTTCTGCAAAACAACATCGACTGCATTCCAAATGTACTCCCTTGACTCTCCAGCACCCGGAAATCTTGAAAGGTCCCATATCAAAGTATCAGATTAGATTAGATTACCTACAGTGTGGAAACAGGCCCTTCGGCCCAACAAGTCCACACCGACCCACCACCCATCCATACCTCTTCACCTAACACTACGGGCAACTTAGCATGGACAATTCACCTGACCTGCACATCTTTGTGATTGTGGGAGGAAACCGGAGCACCCGGAGGAAACCCACGCAGACACGGGGAGAATGTGCAAACTCCACACAGTCAGTCGCCTGAGGCGGGAATTGAACCCGGGTCTTTGGCGCTTTGAGGCAGCAGTGCTAACCACTGTGCCACCGTGCCGCCCAAAAGGAAATATCACCTCCTGATATTTATTCTCACAATCTAACAGTGAACAGAGTGCTGCCATTTTAAAGGGATAAGTAACTCAACCAAACTTCCATTTCTGTTACTTGGTATGCTGTATTAAAAAACAGAATTTGCTCACGGAATGTGGGCATTGCTTGACAGGTCCACATTTATTGCCCATCCATAATTGCCCTGGGGAAAGAAGTAGTGAGCTACTTTCTTGAATCATTGCAGTCTATTTGCTGTAGGTAGACCCACAATGCCCTTAGGGAGGGAATTCCAAGATTTTAACCCAGTAATGGTGAAGGAACAATAATATATTTCCTAGTCAGGCCAGGGAGTGGCTTAGAAGTAGTGAGGTTCCCATGTATCTGCTGCCCTTGTCCTTCTAGATAGTAGAGCATGAAGTTTAGAAGATGCTGGTGTAGGAGACTTGAAGTGCACCTAGTAGATGGTCCATACAGCTGCCTTTGTGTATCAGTGCTGAAGGCAGTAAATATTAAAGGTGGTGCATGTGGTGCCAATCAAGTGGGCTGCTTTCTCCTGGATGGCATTGTGCTTCATAAGCATTGTTGGAGCTGCCACCATCCATCAACTGTGAAGTATTCCGTCACACTGCTGACTTGTGCCTTGTGGGCGGTTGTATAGTGACAAGATAATGGGTAAGTCACTCACCACAGATTTCCTAATCCCCGATCTATTCTCATTCTCACTGCATTTGTAAGACTGGTCCTGTTCAGTTTCTGGTCAATGGTAAGCCCTGGATGGTGGATTTAGTTATGGTTACACCATTGAATGGGCAATGGCCAATTGGTTAGATTCTCTCTTGTTGGAGATGGTCATATCCTGGCACTTGTGTAGCACAAAACTCAAGAAGGTAAATTTGGGCTGAGGTCACTCCCCTGAGGATGTCCTGTTGTGACATCATTGGTGATGTCGATAGGTTTTAAACAGCAATTAACGATAGCTTCGTGGTCACTATTACTGACATCTGCTTTCAACTGCAGATGTTTATCAATTAATCCAAATTTCCTCAGCTACATGGTGTGGTTTGAACCCATGATCCCAGAGTATTAGCCAGGATCTTTTTATTGCTAGCTCAGTGACATCACCAAATGCCACCTTCAACCCCACACATATCTGCCTCAGAGAGGAGCAGCAATTGGGAGTGTTTAACCTCAAACAGTCCAGGACATTCAACCCAGACCAGGGCATTCAACCCAGACCTGGGCCTAATGTACATTGACCTCATAGTTACATGTTGACCATAGCAAGTTCAGCACTTGTCAAAAGCTAGTCAGGCCAAGAGCTGACCAGATCCATTAGGTCATGTTTACCCAAACCCGTACTAAACAGAAACAAATTCTACCATCCATCAAACATAGTTTATTGAATTGTCTTGAGCTAGAGGAGATATTGATTGGTTACAAGAAGCTTTAACAGTGCAAGTTGAAGCCAGATGCGAGGAGGTTGTCATTGCATCAATAACATAATGTAAGTCAGCGAGGGAGATCAAAAATGACTATGAAGCAGAGTGGATGTCACTACTCCACAGAATGCCTCGGTTAACTTCAGTATTGGCTCTGGATCAAGCTACAGTTTCACCAACACAGCAGGTCTGCTTCAGGCCAATGCTACAGTACTCATGTGAATGCACTGTAAGAATCTCAATGCGTTATGGCACCTGCAGCATTCCCTTTGTGACTAATTGAGCCACTGTGTGGCAAATTTAGGATTGACAGCAGATTCAGAATTCCAAGGTAAAGCACAACTTCATCTTTTCTTTACCCCCAAAGATCCACAGAACATAATGTTTTGCCTGCTGTACAAATGAGAAGAGAATTTATATCATAAATATAGTTGCAATTGTAAGGTTTACGTTGCTTATAGGCAGGATGCTGTACATTCTGAGAGTATTGTAGCATAATGGAATACTTACAATGTGAAAGCAGGCCATTCAGCCCATTGAGTCCACAGCGCCCCTCTGAAGAGCATTCCACCCACAGCAACCACCGTTTCCCTGCAACCCTGCCTTTCTCATGGCTAGCCAGCACATCCCTGGACACCATGGGGAAATTTGGCAAGGCTAATCCACCTTAACCTGCACATCTTTGAACTATGGGGGGGAAACCTGAGCACCCAGAGGAAACTCACACAGGCATGGGGAGAATGCGTGCAGGGAGATCATGCTAAAAGCTATTTGAGGGAGGTCTGATTGATTATATGTACAAAGGCAGATACAGGATTGAGTTGCAGAATGATATCCAATCAAAGGAATCAGATGGTTAATATCGAATAAGGGACGTATGGATATGAATCTATTTAAGGGGTTCAGATGACATGTAAGAAATACTGGGCAGTTGAATGTGACTTGAAAGATTGGTATACAATGGAGGGACATTGATGAATGTTGAACAACAAAAAATCCAAGAGTGAATTAGAAACCAAAGTGCAACTGACAGTTTTGTGAGCTTTCTATATAGATCACCTGAAGATGGATAACAGTTAGAGTAGGTATATGGCTCAATCCCCCAGTACAGGCTTAACATGTGGGGTAAATACTTATCGGGGGTATACAGTAAAGCAACGCTGATGGTTTGGTTGCAGAGAAACGCCATCAGTGAATCAGATGTTCTAAGAAATTCAATTCTGTAAACAAAAATTTCAACGAGTTTATGAATGGTAATTGAATCCAAATATTAGACTGGTGTTTTACAATCATCTAATCTATCATTCCTGATAAAATATAGATTATTTATGACAGTTATGTTTCTTTTTAAACTGATCTGCACACCACAGCCATGCAGTCCATCTAGCTGTTCACCTCAGTGGTTTCCTAATACCATTTCCAGATCACAGCAGCTGCCATTTGATACAGTCCAAGGGACATTTTGGTCACTTGAATGAGATAAGTAGTTTTGCCAGATTATTCCTTAAACATGAAATGTATACAACACAAGGAATGCCACCATTTCCTACAACAGAACAATTGTCAGTCACATCTGTGGAGTACTGGAACAAGTGACTTTATGATACCAGCTTGGTGAGTAGTTACTGATCATTGCTTCAACAACAATATGTAGCTACTGCAGGTTTGGATTTAACATGAAGTACTTAGCACGTCATTTACCAACGAATGGTGTTTGTTGAGTTTAATCACTGCAAGTTTTGAAATGGCCCAAACTACTTACTATAGCACAGGTATTAGATTATCTCTGCGTCTCATTCAGTTTGCAACTAACTTTCATTGTATAACTGGTGTCAATGACACCTGTGAGGAACAGCACAGTAATAATCATAATCACATCACAGTCTTCAGAGGCTGAAACACACAACATAAACTGAAAAAGTGACATTCCACAATGAGATATTTCAGATGATACAAAACCTCTCCAGTCTCTTATTTAAAGGAGAACTGAGTACTTTTTAATTCCAGTTTAGAACCATAGCATCCCTACAGTGTGGAAGCAGGTCATTTGGTCCATCCAAGTCCACATTGACCCCTCTGAAAAGCATCCTAGCCAGACCCAACCCTATCTCTATAATCCTGCATTTCCTATGGCTAACCCACCTCGCTTGCACATCCCTGGATACTATGAACCATTTAGCATGGCTGAACCACTCTAGCCTGCACTTTCTGAGACATTATAAGCAATTTAATATGGCCAATTCACTCTAAACTGCATATCTTTGGACTGTGGGCGGAAACCTACACAGACACGGGGCAAATGTGCAAACCCAAGAATGGAATCAAACCTGGGTCCTTGGCATTGTGAGGCAGCAGTGCTTACCACTGAGCTGCCCTAATTAATGGAAAATAAATCACTAAAATATAACACCTGTACTCCCACATTGATGTGGTCCAAACAACCCTATTTTCCACGGAACTGGGAGTGTTGAGTGATCTGAGTGTAATCACCGGCTGTGCGAACATATTCTTTCCAAAACTGCCCTAAAGGAGGGAAGTAACCAGAAAAGGAAAATGTTTGTCAGTAGACCCACCTACTTCATTACATTGAATATACATTCTTGTCGGCTGTGATGGAAATTAATGTGAAGAGATTATGGTTTGTTATATACTTTAGTGAACCATACGCTGATGACTGATATGCTGCAGTGAAATAAATGCACTCTATTTCCAATTAATGCAAGAAGACCAGTCGCTGAATATTTCAACAAACTATTTTCTCAGTTCAAGTTGTATCTCAAGCGTTTCTTTTCTTTTCGAAGCATTTGTATTTTTGAGGGAGCTTGCGAAAAGGAGAAGTGTCCACTTCTGTTTTGTTATGAAGTCTTGGTTATGTCCTTTCAAATGGCGTTCTCTGTAATGGCCATGAAGATATAGAGTGACGTGATGGTGCAAGCTATAGAGAAGCTCTGGGGAGCAGCTCCCGAATTCACCTTGCAATTAGTAATTTGTCCAGGCAGCAACTTATCCTGAGAAACCTTGAGATTGCCTCCAGAATCGCAGTCCTGCAATGGAATTAGACAACGTGAAAGAAGTATAAATTGTAGCCTTCGTATTGGATTCAGAGCTGATTCTAAGTTGGGAGTCTCCCTTGAGTCATGTTCACAAGTGTGAGATTAAAACGTCCATCCTGATAAGAGACTCCATGAGATACGGAGACACAATAGGCAGGGAAGTCTTACTTGATCCCTGAAGCACAATATGTGAGGCACAGGGATGGCAGGATTGACATATGAAAGACTGGATTGACTGGGCTTGTACTCGCTGGAATTTAGAGAGGGTCTCATAGAAACGTATAAAATCCTGATGGGACTGGACAGGCTAGATGTGGGAAGAATGATCCTGAAGTTGGGGAAGTCCATAATTAGGGGTCCCAGTTTAAGAATAAGGGGTAAGCCATTTAGGACTGAGATGAGGAAGAATTTCTTCCCTCAGAGAGTTGTGAACCTGTGTGATTCTCTCCTGCAGGAAGCTGTTGGGGCTGGTTCATTTGATATATTCAAGAGGGAGCTGGATGTGACTCTTGCAGCTAAAGGGATCAAGGGGGATGGGGAGAAAGTGGGAGTGGGATACTGAGATTACATGGTCAGCCATGACTTATTGGATGGTGGAGCAGGCTCGAAGGGCCGAATGGCCTACTCCTGCTCCTTTTTCCTACGTTTCTATAGAATCAAGGACTGAGGTTTTCACTTCCCAGATCCTCCTGTTGCCTAGATAAAGGACAATAGCAAGGCAAGAAGGAAATATGAACCAATAAAATGATCTTTCTTCAGTGTGAACCCTATCCAACCAGAGATGGCAGGTTACTGATTCACTCCTCACCAGTGCTGCTCAGTGACCAGCAAGAGGCAACATCAAGGAGTATGGATTTCACTTTCCCCAACTTAATGCAGGGAAACACCAGTGTCCAAATATTATGGGATAGAAAGCAAATGAGTATTGTGTTGTTGCAGCAATACAAGTATGTACAGAGCAGATAGATCCATGTGGCTCACTTAACCAATCGTAACAATGAGCTATAAAGGATCTATCATCTATATGGAACACAAAGCCTGAAAATGTGTCTCTGAGACACTCAAGAGAGCATTAAATTATTATTTACCTGGAAACAATGGTCAGGGTTTTGGAGGAAAGACAGGAGAATGGCACTCAGCTGTAAACTCTTTCAGAGAGTTGAAGAGACACCAAATAGACTCCTCCTGCATTGTAACACTTAGGGTCATAGAGACATAGAGATGTACAGCACAGAAACAGACCCTTCAGTACAAGTCATCCATGCTGACCAGGTATCCTAAATGAATCTAGGCCCCATTTGCCAGCATTGGCCCACAATCCTCCAAACCTTTCCTATTCATATACCCACCCAGATGCCTTTGAAATGCTGTAACTGTACCAGCCTCCACCACATCCTCTGGCAGCTCATTCCACACACGCACCACCCTCTGTGTGAAAAGGTTGCCCCTTAGGTCCGTTTTAAATCTTTCCCCTCTCACCTTAAGCCTATGCCCTCTAGTCCTGGACACCCCCACCCCAGGGAAAAGACCTTGTATGTTAACCCTATTTTTGAACTCCCCTATTCCGGGGAAAAATGCCTTGTCTATTTATCCTATCCATGCCCCTCATGATTTTATAAACCTCTATAAGGTCACCCCGTCAGCCTCCGAAGCTCCAGGGAAAACAGCCCCAGCCTATTCAGCCTCTCCCTATAGCTCAGACCCTCCAACTCCAGCAACACCACTGTAAATCCAGTAACACTCAAAGGAAATATTCGCTGCTGACCTTTTTTTCGATGAAAGCAAACTCAGTTCTATCACAGGTTTCCAACGGCGATGAATGCCCTGTACTTCAACTGCCAATTATTTGCATTAAGAGCATTAATTACAAAATATGTCATCAGAAAATGCCTTTACCTCGTCCTTGTTTAATTTGTCATCAACACGCGACCCATCTTTGTCTGGGAACCTGAAGTAGAACTGTTGAGTGGACGTCAGTGCAGGCTGCTTGCTGTCTGATAGATGAAACGGCAAAGAGCTGATGTATGAATTTATAGAATTTCCTGTAACAAACCAAGCCATGTGAAATTCAGTCAAAGGTCAACAATATTAATAGTAAATCAATCCAGTAATTTAGCAGGCAGAATGCTGTCCTTAGTGTAGATTGGCAGCACTGTTGGTTATGTGAAAGTTATCGATCTAGAGAACCTTAATTACCAATAGTGATCATAGCCCAAACTACATTCAAAGGCCACTATTAAAATAATTTCATACAAGATCATTTCTAATCCACCTGTTCAGAGATGTTATGGTACACCTCTGGAGTTAAACTAGGGCCTCCTAGCTTGCAGATAAGGACGCTACTACTGTGCTACAAGAGCTCAGTGGTAAATAGCATCATTGTAAACATCTTCACAGGAATCAGTTGTTCACCTGACGGCTGGAACTCTCTTCCACAAATGGATGCTGGATCAGTTGTTAATGTTAAATCGAAGACAGATGATTTTGTTTAGCTTAGCAAAGGTGTCAAGGGACATGGGCCAAAGGTAGGTACGTGGAGTGAGGCTGCAGATCAGCCATCATCTTACTGAATGTCAGAACAGGCTGGAGGGGCTGAATTGCCTCCTCCTGCTGCTATGTTTTTCTCTCTCTCAGGTGATGCTCCACTCAGACCCTGAGGTGAAAGAATAGCACATGCTTCCACAGTGTCACTCCTGTCCCAGAATCTAATCCTGAATGAAAGGATCCTTTTCCTTAAATATGGGAGCACATCACAAGCAAGGCCAACATTTACTGCCCATCCCAGTTACCCTTGAATTGACTGACACGCTGGGCAATTTCACAGGGCTGTTCAGAGTTATTCATTGCTGTGGGTCTGGAGTCACATGTCGGCTAAACTGTGTCAGGACAGTATGATGGCCTTCCCTGCAGGATAATACTGACCAACATGGGTTCTTGTGACAACAACAGTAGCACTACCATTGAGACCAGGTTTTAATATTCCTGATTTTATTAATTGAGTTTAAATTCCCCCAGGTGCTGTAGGTTTTCAACCTGGGGCCTCAGAACTTTAGCTCTATCCTTTCATTAACAGCCCTCTGAGCCATCACCTCCCTGCTGTTGAAGATTGCATATCCTTTACTTAATAGACAAATTCTTCACTAAAACGTTAAATGGTTTTGATCACGGATGTAAGCCTAAAGTGTTCCCAATTGTTTCTCCCATCCCTCCTTTCCTCAGCTCAGAGGACGAGCAGACCACAAATACAAAAACATCAGCTCAATGAGATAAGGGAAGAGGTCACACCGTAAGAGCAGATCAGAGCGTCAAGCAGTTCAGACTGAGGTCCAAATATATGTGTTTCTCACTGGGTATACAGTTCAACATCACTGAAACCATCCCTATAAGAAACTGATGCTTTGTTACTCTGTCATTGGCTCCTCTGATTAAGAGTTCACATTGGGGTGGCACAGTGGCTCAGTGGTTAGCACTGCTGCCTCACAGTACCAGGGACTGGGCTCGATTGCACCCTCGGGTGACTGGCTGTGTGGAATTGTACATTCTCTCCCTGTGTCTGTGTGGGTTTCCCCCAGGTGCTCTGGTTTCCTCCCACAGCCCAAAGACATGCAGGTTAGCCATGGGAAATGCAAGATAGTATTGGGGATGGGATGCTCTTTGGAGGGTTTGGTGTGGACTTGATGGGCCAAATGGCCTGCTTTCGAGTTGGAGGGGTTCTATGATTTCTATTACTAAAGCTAATTGGATCCCTTGGTTTAGAATATGGATCCACATTACAAGAATCACTGAATATGAAACCATGAGAGAGAGATACACAGACATACGGAGAGATTAGGAAGGAAGTTCCAAAGCTTTGAATCCCGGCACCCAAAGGTACAGCTACCAATGGTGAAGCAATGACAGTTAACAGATACACAGGAAACAGAAGATTACAGGTCAGGAAGAGGTAGGAAGTAGTGAGGCCATTGATAACAGAAATCAAGTTGGCTGATGAGATAGTAACCAGGGGTGTGTGTGTGTGTGTGTGTGTGTAATTTACCCTCTTACTCAGTCTTCTACATCCTGTCTCCCAATTTATATGTGTTCAAAGACAATTAAAAGCCACCATCTGTTTCTCTTAACCTTAACAAAGGCATTTACAGTCCTCAACCACAACAAGGTGATTTCATTTCATTCACGCATGGGATATGGATCCCGCTGACTGGGCCCGCTGTTAATGCCCATCCCTAATTGTCCCAGGAGAGGTGGTGGTGATCTGCCTTGTTGAGCCGCTGTAGGTAGATGTATAATGTCGTTAGGGAGGGAATTCCAGGATTCTGACCCAGTGACACTGAAGGAACAGCAATATATTTCCAAGTCAGTGTGGTGACCAGACAATAACAGTGATAACTGTTCTTATGACTAAAGATTTAAGTCATAAAATTTAATAATGTCCAATATGTCAGCCCGAAATGGCCTTGAATAGATTCACCCCATTAGATGTTCTCTCCCTTTAGATATCCTGCCCAGAGAGGGTGTTGGGGGCCTGAGACTTCCATTGGATTCATACTGGCACGTGATTATTGATTAGATTAGATTACTTGCAGTGTGGAAACAGGCCCTTCGGCCCAACAAGTCCACACCGACCCGCCGAAGCGCAACCCACCCATACCCCTACATTTACCCCTTACCTAACACTACGGGCAATTTAGCATGGCCAATTCACCTGGCCCGCACATCTTTGGACTGTGGGAGGAAACCGGAGCACCCGGAGGAAACCCACGCAAACACGGGGAGAACGTGCAAACTCCACACAGTCAGTCGCCTGAGTCGGGAATTGAACCCAGGTCTCAGGCGCTGTGAGGCAGCAGTGCTAACCACTGTGCCACCGTGCCGCCCACATGCTTGGGAGTTTATCATTACCTTCTGTAAGAGGCTGACCATCCCAATCTAACCATCTGCTGTCAGGAAATTGGATGGATCTACAACTGAGAACAATGTGTTTGGCCATGCTATGTTCACATTTCCCATGACCAGCAAGACCTGGAGTGACTAACCATGGGTTTCTGATACAGTGATGTAAGGGAGACGGAACTGCCAATTAGAGAGCAATTAATGCAAGCAAAAGGTTTGGAGTTCAACCCTTCGAGCGGTAGAACATGGGCTCCAAATCTCCGGGAGAAGGGTGGGTTCCAAAATCATCCCCACAGGAACTGGAGGATAAAACAGAGCGAAAATGGCTAAGGGCTGCCCTTATTCAATTCTAAGCAAAAGACTTCAGAGTAATTCAGCTTTACCGTGTTAGCGGACTTACTGAGACAGTCGTTGCTTGTGAAAAGGTTCAGTAGGGTCTCACACTCTTCATGTTGGTTCCCACTGTTGACACATGTGCACCATATAGAGATGTCGAAGCTGGCGTTACTTACATAGTTTGGTGTTAGGGCAGTGCCTGAGGGATACAAGAGGTGCACAGAGTTCTGTAAAATAGGTCTTGTTGAACGTCAAAATCCAAAGACAGAATGATTACAAATGCACAAGTTCATCCGATTAACCATCGAAGTCAAGTTCAAATTTTCACTTAAGTGTTACATAGCATTCCCAGATCTGCGGTCACTGCCTGAGGCTTGAATTTGAGTCATAGATGGACATTAAAACACAAAGGTATGGGCCTACTCCCAGTTGGAGAGCCAGGGAAGCCTCACTATGGCTATTCTGCATCTAGAATGGTAGAGTCATAGAAACAAGCCCTTCAGCCCAATATGTCTATGCAGACTAACAAACACCAAACTACACTAATGCCATTTACCTGCACTTCATCCATATTCTTCTTATACCCATATAAGTGCCCAGAGTCAAAAGATGTGAGGCTAGGAAAGCACAGCCGGTCACGCAGCATCCAATGAGCAGGAGAGTCAATGTTTTGAGCATAAGCTCTTCATCAGCAATGTGTGAGAGGTCACACATTCCTGATGAAGAGCTTATGCTCAAAATATCGATTCTCCTGCTCCTCAGATGCTGCCTGACCAGCTGTGCTTTTCTGGCCCCACACTTTTAGACTCTGATTTCCAGCATCTGCAGTCCTCACTTTCTCCCATATAAGTGCCCATGCAGATAGTCCTTCAATATTATGAGAGTATCTGCTTCTGCCACTCGCTCAGGCAGCAAGCTCCATATTTCTACCAACGTCTGGGTGGAAGATATTTCCTCAGATCTCCTGTAAACACATATTCCTCACCTTAAACATATGCCCTCTGGTCTTAGACATGCCTGCCATGGGGTAAAGTTTCTCACAATCTATAGTGCCTATGCCTCTCATAATGTTGTATCCCTCAAACAGATCCCCCCCTCAGCCTCCTCTGCTCCAAGGAACACAAACCTAGCCTAACCAGTCTCTCTCCTCATCACTGAGACTTTGCCATTCTTAGGAGGAACTCCCTAACTTTGGGAGCCAATCAGAATCTGGCAGATCACCCCGCCCCTCCACTACCAGATGTGTCACTGGGAGCCACTGTTAGAATTTCATCCTCAGGGGGACGGGAAGATCAATAATGGAGGGGCAGGAGTTAGGTTCATGGGGAGTGCTGGCCAGAGCCTAACAGGAAAGGCCCACTGATGGAGAAGGCAGGGCATCGGCTCATCATCATTAGCCCATGCTTCCGACTGGACACCAATTGCCCCACTGTGGAAGGATAGCCCTCGAGCAGACCATGATGCTAGGGTTTACATGGCATATTGTCCATAACCTGTGGCCACTACCCACTGCCAATTATGCAATGAGACCTGAAATGGCCTCAACTGACCTGTAGGTGCAAAGGTCATCTCTGACCCTTCCCAGGCTAGGAGACAGTGAGGCCTGCAGATGCTGGAGATTACAGAGAGAGTGTGGTGCTGCAAAAGCACAGCAGGTCAGGCAGCATCCGAGGAGCAGGAGAATCGATGTTTTGGGCATAAGCCCTTCCTCAGGAATTCTTGATGAAAGGCTTATGTCCAAAACGCGATTCTCCTGCTCCTCAGATGCTGCCTGACCGGCTGTGCTTTTCCTTTCCAGACTACACCGGGAAGGGGCAAGTGTTTCTAGTCCATCTTCCCGTCCAATCGATTGTGTCTCCCGGATTCCCAGCCAGCCTCTTTCCATAGAGTCTCTAGGATTCAGAAAGAGGCCCTGCAGCCCATCAATGCTGTACTGGATTAGCATTTCAACTTGGATCACCTAAATCACGTCAACAGATGACAAAGTAAATCTCAGCTGCAACTCATCCCAATGGTTTAAAATTGGGGCTTCACAGAGATTTTCTCTCATGTTACCTTCCTTCTCCTGAAGGCAGCGTCTTGGGACTGAGGGGCATGTATCTCTCCAAGTCGATACAGGCTCCAGTATCAAATGCAAGGGGCCATTAAGATTGGATGATAAGCATTGTGTCTGATCATGTCCAACCTTTGCAGGACGTGTAAACTGACAAAAAGAGGCTTATCCTTGTAATGTGAGCATTTCAAAGCCACAGTTGGATTAAGCCAAGTATCTCACAGAGGCCCTGCCTCTTCCTGCATAGTCCTGCACATGAGTAAGTAAGACAGGAAGTGCTGTGATCAGTGATGGTTACTGATCACATTAAGGTGTCTGGTAGGGGTGATGAGAATATGACTGAACATCTGCAGAACTGAAGAAAAGTACTGGAACACCAGGGCATGAAGATCCAAGAAGGATGCTATTAAACTGGGAAGGATGCAAAAAAGTAAAAAGTGAGGACTGCAGATGCTGGAGATCAGAGCTGAAAATGTGTTGCTGGTTAAAGCGCAGCAGGTCAGGCAGCATCCAAGGAACAGGAAATTCGACGTTTCGGGCAAAAGCCCTTCATCAGGAAAGACTGCAAAAAAGACTGACAGGGGATGGTACTGAGATGGGAGAGTTTGAGTCATAAGGAGGGGCTGGATAGGATGGGACTTTTTTCCCTGGAGCATCGGAGGCTGAGGGGTGACCTTACAGAGGTTTACAAAATCATGAGGGGCATGAATAGGATAAATAGGCAAGGTCTTTTCCCTGGCGTAGATAAGTCCAAAATTAGAGGGCACAGGTTTAAGGTGAGATGGGGACAGATTTAGAAGAGACCCAAGGGACTTTTTGACGCAAAAGATGGTCTGTGTATGGAATGAGCTGCCAGAGGAAGTGGGCGGGGATTTGGTCACCCTGTCCTAAGAAAGACCTAGTTAAACTGGAAAGACGATTGACAAAGATGTTGCCAGGACTAGCAGGGAGAGGTTGGCCAGAATTGGACTTTATTCCTTGGAGCGTAGGAGAATGAGGGGTCTAAAATCATGAGGGGCATAGATAGGATGAATGCAGGTAGTCTCATTCCCAGGAATGGGGAATTGAAACCAAAGGGCATAGGTTTAAGATGAGAGGGAAAAGATTAAAGAAGGACTGGAGAGGCAAATTCTTCACGCAGAGAGTGGTGCATGGATGGAATAGGCTGCACGAGAAACTGGTTGAGGCAGGTACAATAACAACATTAAAAAACATTTGGATAGGGACATGGATGGGAAGGGTTTTGAGGGACATGGACCAAATGCGGGCAATTGGAACTAGCTGAGTGGGCACCATGGTCAGCATGGGCCAGTTTGGGCCGAAGGGCCTGTTTCCATGCTGTATTTCTGTATGGTCCTACTAGGGATGGCACTACCTTGGGGTAGGAGGGTCAGCCACTGCCTCTCAAGAGGCTCCAGTAGGCAGCTACACATGGAGTTGCCAGCTATGGCGACCACTTGCTGCGGGACGGAGGCAGCAGGCTCCCTTTCTGACACCTCTCTCTGTCACCTTACCACCCTCTCACCATCGCCACAAGATTGAGAAATCCAGCCTGCTGCAGTTACAGTGGGGCTATCAGACCAAAACCTTCCACGCGCCCAAAGGTGCGGACCACTGCGTGCTTCTCAAGCATTAGACACATTAGGCCCAGCCAAACTCAAAAGCCGACATCAAGAAAGCTTCCAGGGGATGAGGAAGGGTCACCTGAAACATTAACGCTGACTTCTCTTCACAGATGCTGCCGGACCTGCTAAGCTTTTCCAGCAACGTCTGTTTTTGTTTCTGCATCCACGGATCTCCCAGTTTGTGGTTTGGGATAAGGACAGATTGGGATCACTCTCCTTGGAGACTGGAAGGAGATTTGAGAGAGTTTTTTTCCAAATTGTGAGCGTGTTGGGCAAAACAGGTAGGGAGAAACTACCCCCGCTCGTAAAAGGAGCAACAGCAAAGGGGCATACATCTAAAGTGATCTGTAAAAGAAGCAAGGGCATGGTGGCACAGTGGTTAGCGCTGCTGCCTCACAGCGCCGGAGACCTGGGTTCAATTCCCGACTCAGGCGACTGACTGTGTGGAGTTTGCACGTTCTCCCCGTGTCTGCGTGGGTTTCCTCCGGGTGCTCCGGTTTCCTCCCACAGTCCAAAGATGTGCGGGTTAGGTGAATTGACCATGCTAAATTGCCCATAGTGTTAGGTAAGGGGTAAATGTAGGGGTATGGGTGGGTTGCGCTTCGGCGGGTCGGTGTGGACTTGTTGGGCCGAAGGGCCTGTTTCCACACTGTAAGTCTAATCTAATCTAAGGGAACACGAAGTGAGTAGTTAGGAGTTTGAATGCGCTGCCTGATGCTTGGTCAATGCAGGTCCAAATGAGACATTTAAGAGATCACTGGATGATTATTTGGGTCTAAAAATGTTGTTTGGGGCAGCACGGTGACTCAGTGGTTAGCACTGCTGCCTGACCGGTCCAGGGATCCAGGTTCAATTCCAGCCTTGGGCGACTGTCTGTGTGGAGTTTGCACTTTATCCCTGTGTCTGTGTGGATTCCCTCTGGGTGCTCAGGTTTCCTCCCATAGTCCAAAGGTGTGCAGGTTAAGGTGTGTTGGCCAGGTGAAATTGTTGCACAGTGTCTGGGTATGTGCAGTCTAGGCGGGGTAGGGGAGGTGGAACTGTCCAGGATGCTCTTCAGGGAGTTGGTGTGGACTTGATGGGCTGAATGGCCTGTTTTCACAATGGAGGAGTTCTATTCTACTCTACTCTATATGTGAGGGGAGAAAACTGCAGACTGGCACCAGTTTATGATGTGATGTTTCCAGCATAAGCTCTTCAACATTTCTGGTGAAGATCTTATGCATGAGACGTCGACTCTCCTGCTCCCCGCATGCTGCCTGACCGGCTGTGTTTTTCCAGCGCCATACTTTTAGACTCTGATTTCCAGCATCTGCAGTCCTCACTTTCTCCCACCAGATAATGATGCTCATTTGAAGAACCAATGTAGGTACAGCAGGCTGAACGGCCTCTTTTTCACTCAGACTTCAACCATTCTGTAAAGGTCAGCATATTTACCAATGAGGCCGGTGTAAGACTGGAGACAAGCGTTATAATTCTCTAGGAAACAGTGGCTGGCAGATTTCTTGGATGGTTGGCAGTTAATCTGAAAGTCCACCAGTCGGGCTCTGCCAGAGAAATGGGAAAGCAAAATATTACTCTCTGTAGACCAACAGTCAGATTATGGAGGATTTGCATTAACAGAAGCTTATATATAGAATGAAAACATTCCATCAGTAATTCAAATATAATAGGCTTCTTCAAGAACTGAAGAGGACTGTGTAAATTTCTCCACAGATCAGCCTACAGATAGCAGAATTATTTATGTACGTTTATAAATCTATGATAGTACAAGTGGATGGAAGGGTATTATTAGGAAAATATAGGGATTCTGGTGTATGGCTACACACATAGTGGCGCTTAGTGATACTTGCTGAGCAGCCCGTTCACAGAGATGCTATTACACAGGTCTGGGACTTGACCACGGGCTCCTAACTCAGAGGTAGGGTCACTACCACCATCCCACATTTGCATACATGCTCGTTTGTCCAACAACTGGTAGAAATACCGATAAGCATTTGGAATTCTGTAAAATGCACGGGAATGGTGTGACCCATTGAATTTCGATGGAATTGACATGCTTGGGAAAAGATTGGCTCCGTGAAATTCAATACATTCGGAATGAATGGCAGGGACACTGGAATGATCTCCGATAGCAGCGAATGGAATTTCTCACAACAAAAGCAAATGACAAGGGAGTTGGCTCATTGAGTTTCTACATGATAGGAAGGGCCTTGAAGTTAACCACTGCACAGATCTAACAGTGCGATTGTCAACTGTGATTCCTCTCCTTTCAAAGTCCCTGGAGTTTCTCACTCAATGGACAATGTTCTTACTTGCAAATGGAGTCCGCCTCACACGCGTCCTTCAGACCCAGACAGTTTTGTTTATCCGGTTCCTCAAAGGAACAGCTCGGGACAATGGTCTGGCGTCTACGCTCGGCACATACACTGTCGTCGCACGGGCAGAAGAGGAATGGGTATTTATACTCCTCTGGCACAAAGTTGAAGAAACGACGAAGACTTTTGCGACACTTAGGTCTGTTGCAGCCATGCCTGTTGGCCGGTTTGAGGCAGTTCTTGGCATATTCGGTGCGGAACAGTTTACAAGTCTCATCGACGTTGCACGCTTGAGCAGCGTCTAAGCAATGGTTAACATTGGAAAGTGCCTGAACTTTGGGTCCTTCTGGGAAAGAAGACAAGAGCAGGAACAGAAACACAAATGTAATCCATTCGGATCAGAGGAATGCGACATCACAGCTGCTCAGCTAATAGATAAATGCAAATGTTAATCCAACCTGGATGTTCAAAATCATTACATTTAAGTTGCTCTGGATTTACGCAGACATGCAGCTACATTGTTTTCCACATGATAATGGAGATTGGAATCTCTCTTTACCCATTTTTTTAAAGATTAACATTTTTGTAGTTTATTTTAACAGCAAATTATCCATGTGTGAAGCAGTCATCCTGACATGCTAATCCGTACCCTACCCAGAAATGGCCATCATCACTTTCTTCATCTTGGCAAATAGACATCCTCTTGTTGCCCTGCCAGCACCTCCCACTGATAGAGTGTTCTGCTGTCCATTTATTGAAAGGACAGTGAGGCACTGGAGTAATCACAAGAAAGGATTTGCACAATACCACAATCAAGATGGAATAACGATTTGGAAACACCGGGGAATCTCTCTCCTAGAAAGTAGAAGCCTGAAAAGTGACAAACATTGGTCCTTCCAGTTGTGGAAGGGTTCAATTAAGTAGAAGCTGGAAACCAGAAACAGAAACAGAAATTGCTGGAAAAACTCAGGAAGTCTGGCAGCATGCAGTTATAAGTACAGCACAGAAACAGACCCTTCGGTCCAACTCGTCCATACCGACCAGGTATCGTAAATTAATCTAGTCCCATTTGCCAGCATTTGGCTCATATCCCTCTAAACCCTTCCTATTCATGTACCCATCCAGATGCCTTTTAAATGTTGTAATTGTGCCACTTCCTCTGACAACTCAGTCCATACATGTACCACCCTCTGGGTGAAAACATTGCCCCTTAGGTCTCTTTTAAATCTTACCCTCTCACCTTAAACTAATGCCCCCAGGGACTTCCTTACCCTGGGGAAAAAGCCTCAACTATTCAGTCTATCCATGCCCATCATGATTTTATAAACCTCTATAAGGTCACCCCTCAGCCTCCGATGCTCCAGGAGAAATAGCCAAACTCCATTCGGCCTCTCCCTTTCGCTCAAACCCTCCAGCCTTGGAAACATCCTTGTAAATCTTTTCTAAACCCTTTCAAGTTTCACAATATCTTTCCCATAGCAGGGAGACCAGAACTGAATGCTGTATTGCAAAAGCAGGTTAACAATGTCCTGTACAGCCACAACTTTACCTCAGCATCTGTGAAGAGAAAGCAGAGTTAATGCTTCGGGTCCAGCAACCCTTCATCAGAACCTGAGGATTTGAAGGACTCTGACAACGGGTTACTGAACCTGAAACATTAACTCTGTTTCTCTCCACAGATGCTGCCAGACCTACAGAGATTTTTCAGCAGTTTTGTTTTGTTCAATAAAGTAGACATGGACTTCTAGAGCCATTTTTGTTGAGTTCAAAATTACAGTCCACTAATATAAAATGATCACCAGGAAATCCAATAAAGGCGGCAGGGTGGCACAGTGGTTAGCACTGCTGTCTCACAGCGCCCGAGACCCGGGTTCAATTCCCGACTCAGGCGACTGACTGTATGGAGTTTGCACGTTCTCCCCGTGTCTGCCTGGGTTTCCTCCAGGTGCTCCGGTTTCTTCCCACAGTCCAAAGATGTGCGGGTCAGGTGAATTGGCCATGCTAAATTGCCAGTAGTGTTAGGTAAGGGGTAAATGTAGGGGCATGGGTGGGTTGTGCTTCAGCGGGTCGGTGTGGACTTGTTGGGCCGAAGGGCCTGTTTCCACACTGTATGTAATCTAATGTAATCTAATCTAATCTAATTCAGGCAAAATGTATTTATCCAGTCAGTGATTAGAAAGTAAAGCTTGCTACTTCCTGGAGGTAAATAGCATGCCTTTGGGGAAAGGATGGCTAAATAAATAAAGAAATGCAGATAATGTTAGACATTAGTAGAATATGAGGAGTTTCATGGGGAGAAATGGATCAAACTTCTGTAACTTCAACATCATGAGTTCTGATCTGAAATTGAGTGAACTTAGCCAACATGGTGAGAAATTTCACTCTTCATTAACAGATTATAACTCCATATCCTTCAAACACTTACTCTCGGAAACCCTTCATGCTTGTCTCTTGAACGCATTTACATGATTGGTTTTAATGGCCTGATGTAGTAACTTAATCAGCAACTCTCATCAAGCAGCTTAGACAGAATGATCATTGAATAATGGATGTACAGCAGTGACAATCTAATCAAATGGTTACACAGAATATATATCAATGACCAAATCCCTGGTGAGTGAGCTGTGGGCTGCAGTGTAATCAAGGATTAATTATACAATAAATTAATAATGTAGGTGACGATAAACCTAGTGTAATTAATTACAGTATATTCTCAATTTTAAGGTGTGGGATGTTATTCAATGTAGGGCCTGTGTTTTTTTTAAATTTGAGCTTGAGAGATTTTAGGCTCAGGCTTGGAGGGCCGAAGGGCCTGTTCCTGAGCTGTAATTTTTTTAAATTCTCTTTGTTCTTTGAGATTGGCATCATTGGCACAGCCAGTAATTATTACCCATTGGCCCAGAGAAGGGGTTGGTGAACCTCCCCTGTGGGGTTAGGTGCTTTTCAGAAGGAGGTTCGATACAGCAACATTGAAGGAGTGGCCACGCAGCTCCAAGTCAAGGGATGTGTGGCGTTTTGTTCAAATCCCATTTCTGGCTGGTCAACATTCTCAGGTCACTGACACATGTTGGCACTGCCACTTGACATTTCATGATTGTCATATGACAATATTCATTGAGAAATCATCTGAAACTGATCAGCAGGAAATTTGGTGGCTCATTGTGCAAATGAGTTCAATATCACCCCAGTAAAATTCTTGCTTGTCTAATGTGGTATCGTACACCTCATGCTGCCTTCCCAAAATGAAGCTTTTAATAACATCGAACAGGGTGCGGTACCTGACACCAAAGAGGCATGTCTACCGTAGTCCAAGCCCCAGGATGGGCCAGGCATTGAGTACTCATAGGGTGATGCTTCCAAATCATCGTAACCTGCAGGAAAGGAAAAACAGGGCAGTTCACTCTTCATTCAAACAAGGGTGCATTGCCTTGCTCCAAACAATCTGCTTCCACCTCAATCTCCGAAATCCATGGAACTAACACTCCAGTTTAGCATTTCAATCGCCTTTTGTGAGAGTACTGCTCTGTACTTGGGACACAAATGCTGCCAGTTCTGTTTGCTGGCCCGGTGACTAATGTTGGTCAAGACAGCAGAGGTTTACCACCCATCCAGCCTGCAATCACAGCTGCATCTTTAAGGTGTAAACCTGCTCCTTCCATCTATCTGTCCTAGGTTAGAGACATGTCCGTGAGCTGTTTTCTGAACCAATCATGTTCTGTTTTAACATTGATAAAGGTCGGGTTATTCTCTGTCAGTTTCTAGTACCGCGTGAGTTCCAAGAATCAATATCTTTACATTTACAGCTGAAAATGTGTTGCTGGTTAAAGCACAGCAGGTTAAGCAGCATCCAAGGAACAGGAAATTCGACGTTTCAGGCCAGAGCCCTTCATCCTGATGAAGGGCTCTGGCCCGAAACGTCGAATTTCCTGTTCCTTGGATGCTGCCTAACCTGCTGTGCTTTAACCAGCAACACATTTTCAGCTCTGATCCCCAGCATCTGCAGACCTCACTTTTTACTCTTTACATTTACAGTATGTAATAAATGAGAGTATCAATTCTTAAACACCTATAATGTAAAAGGGGACAATCTAATCCCATATGGTCCATTACAAATCAAATGTGTCTCAATGTCAGCTCTTCTGCCAGTTATTCTCCAGTCTGCTGGGCAAAGGGTTGGTGGACCTTTCCCTCTCTATCCCTTTCCTTTTATCTCCCACCTCCCTGTCCCACACTAGTACTCTCTCCTGCTTCCATCCTTTTTCAGGTGATTCATGTCCCTAACCTATCCCTGCTACAACGAACCAGTGACGCGGCTTTGGTGCATGGTCCAGTAAATCCGGAGACAATTCTTCTCCTTCTTCATCCCTCTTTGGCACTTGCACGTGAAGAGCTGATTGGATTGAAGAGCGAGGGCAGCAATCAGGCAATCGTTCCTGGCAGCCAGCTGGAAGGGCTCAACCCCATGATGAGCTGCGCACCGCCACAAGATGCGGAATTTCGGGATGCACCCGGGATCTAACTTGCACTGAGCGAGTGCGGACAGGCAGCCATCTTGAGTTGGAATTTCATTGGTGAGGACATAATCTGTAGGAGAGAAAGGCTCAAAGTTCATATGCAGACAATAAAATATTAAAATGTTAACGTGAGCATATTGAATCATAGATCCATAGAGATGTGCAGCATGGAAACAGACCCTTCGGTCCAACCCATCCATGCCGACGAGATATCCTAATCTAATCTGGTCCCATTTGACAGCTCTTGGCCCACATCCTTCTAAACCTATTCGTTTACCCATCCAGATGCCTTTTAAATGTTGTAATTGAATCAGCCTCCACCACTTCCTCTGGCAGCTCATTTCATACACACACCACCCTCTGCGTGAAAAAGTTATCCCTTAGGTCCCTTTTATATCTTTCCTCTCTTGCCCTAAACCTGTGCCCTTGAGTTCTGGACTCTCTCACCCCATATATACATATCCCAGCTACTGGGTGTGTCCACCTGTATTTTGTATAGCTGGCTCTGGGTGTGAGATTATAGTTTTACATTTTTTATTGCATACTTTTCTTTATTCACTCATGGCCTGCGTTTCATTGGCTGGCCTGTGTTTATTGCACACCCTTGGCTACCCTTAAACTGAATGGCTCGTCAGGCCAGTTCAAAGGGCAGTTGAGAGTCAAACACATCGCGGTGGGTCTAGAGTCACGTGTAGGCCTGATGAGGTAAGGATGGTAGTTTTCTTCCCCAAAGGGCATTGGTGAACCAGATGGGCTTCACCCTGACAAGCAACAATGGGTTTGCGGTCATCAGTAGATTCTTAATTCAAGATTATTAATGAATTCAAATTCCACCATCCATCGTGGCAGGATTCCAGCCCAGATTATTCACTGAGTCTCTGGATTAACAGTCTAGCAATAAAACCACTACACCATCACCTCCCCCATGTATTACTTCCTTCATTTGTGTGCACGTGTATGTGTGCGTATCACACCCACGTGTGCGGTGGTTACTTCTCTGCGATTGTGTCCCTAAGCAACATGTGCACGTGTGCCTTTACATGTATGTGTGAATGTGCTAGGTTTTGTATTAGCTTCATTTGAAATTCACTGTGAAAGTGAGAAAGCAGAGCACTCCATCAGGGAACAGCCACCAGCTTCAGTTCCGCTAAATCTATAGTTAACTCTAGTTATGAGACTGTAACTTAGCTATAAGAATGGGGTGGAGTGGTGGCTCAGTGGTTAGCACTGCTGCCTCACAGTGCCAGGGACCGGGTTCGATTGCACCCTCAGACAGCTTCCTGTGTGAAGCTTGCATATTCTCCCCACGTCTGCATGGGTTTCCTCCCACAGTCCAAAGATTAGATTAGATTAGATTAGATTAGACTTACAGTGTGGAAACAGGCCCTTCGGCCCAACAAGTCCACACCGACCCGCCGAAGCGCAACCCACCCATACCCCTTACCTAACACTATGGGCAATTTAGCATGGCCAATTCACCTGGCCCGCACATCTTTGGACTGTGGGAGGAAACCGGAGCACCCGGAGGAAACCCACGCAGACACAGGGAGAATGTGCAAACTTCACACAGTCAGTCACCTGAGGTGGGAATTGAACCCAGGTCCCTGGCGCTGTGAGGCAGCAGTGCTAACCACTGTGCCACCGCATATGCAGGTTAGGTGGATTGGCCATTGGAAATACAGGGTTACAGGGACGAGGTAGGATGCTCCTTGAAGGGTCGGTGTAGATGGGCCAAATGGCCTGTTTCCACACTGTAGGGATTCTGTGAATGTTGGCAGTGCAAATATGATAGAGAAGTCCAGTTTTGAGGGAATAACCTAGTTACAAAAGAGCAATCTATGAACAGGCAGCCTAGTTACCAGAACCAGCTTAATTATGGCAGCCCAGCCAGATGTAAGGGGAACTGTTATGATCCCAGCTGATACAGGAGAAGGCAGAACCCAGAGGGAGACTTGGTTAGATAATTTATCAGGTTTATTTCTGCTATTGAGGACCATTGAGGTCATTTACTGAACGCAAGGCTCCCAATTTACATTTAACAAAAACACCATAATCTTTCATTGCACAAAAGACAAAAAATCCCAAACAATTTTATACTATGTGAGAACTACTTGAGATGATGTTCTTACATGCATCAGACAGAAAGACAACAACATTACAGATACTCAAACATGAATGAAGGGTCACTCCTTCACTGTAAAGCTCCTTAGTCAGCCTCATGGTTCTAATTTGTTTCTGTGGCTTCCTTCTTCCTAATCTTTAAGTAGTTCATAGTAGACACATGGGTGTTCTGTATGGTCAGCTTCCTGTAGTATTCCAGCCAGTCTCTGTACTAACAATTGACCCTTCACTTGAAGATGCCTATGGACAGATACTCACTGTCTTTCTCTGATTCCCTGTCTCATTTAACATCTTCCAATGATGCAACAGACTGATTTTCTCGATATTGTTAAAAATACATTGAATTGTTAAGCCCCTCCCCAACTCTACTCAAAAGTTGGACACCCTCGTTAAATATGCATGTGAAAATAAACTGAACACTCCCCCAGCAGCAAGATGTACAAATCAAAATGCAAAATAAAACCAGCCCTTCCCCCCTGGTTAACACACACCAATGTAATGTTATGGACCAGATCAAACCCCCTCCAAATTTAATCAGGAAATAGCCTAGATCTTATTTAAAGGCAAGTATTAAGTATAAGCTAGGGGAGTTCAAAATTAGAGGGCATAGTTTTAAGGTGAGGGGGTAAGATTTAAAGGGGACTTTTTCACACAGAGGGTGGTGCGTGTTTGGAATAAGCTGCCAGAGGAAGTGGTGGAGGCTGGTACAATTACAACATTTAAAAGGCATCTGGATGGGTATATGAATAGGAAGGGTTTGGAGGGATGTGGGCCAAATGCTAGCAAATGGGACTAGACTAATTTAGGTTATCTGGTCAGCATGGATGAGCTGGACTGAAGGATCTGTTTCCGTGCTGTACATCTCTATGACTCTACTGTGTTCCAGATGTGGTTCAAACTACCAGACTTGAAACAAAATGTGCTTTATTCTTAAGCCACAGTTAAAATACAAACAAAAAATAGCAATTGATATAATTTTAATGCAACTGAAAACTTTAACAAAATAATATATATTTAACTACAACTCAAGTGTTCTAATATAGGAGCAACCCATAGTACACCTTTGGTAAAGGCAAATTCAGCAAAACAGATTTGCCTCACTTGCTAACTCCTCTAGTCCACGAGAAGGAACACAAACAGAATTAATCTAGCAGCAGACAGGGAACTCAAGTTTTTTGCTGTAGCAGTAGCAGAGAGATAGCTGTATCTAGCAGCTTCAACTCCAAGCAGCCCAACTTCAACCACTGCAAGCAAAAGCAAAACCGTGTGTCTAGGTGAGCCTGACTCCACCCCCTTGTGCCTCTTTTGTCTCTTTAAAAAAACCCCCAAAGTTATTTACTCTGCTTTCCATGGAGTGGACACTTCCGTGTTAGGTTTCCAACATACCCCTTTCGAGAGAAACAAGATAAAACACATCCCTCATAAAGACACACATTGTCACAGTAGAAACACAAACAAAAGTTAATGCTGTGCATGATTTCTCCATTCCAGTTCCTAAACTGTAATGAGATATTATAAGCCTTCATTAAAAGATATTTCACAGAATCCCTACAGCATGGTAGCAAGCCATTTGGCCCATAGAGTGTACACTGAAGAGTTTCCCACCCAATCCCTGTAATTCTCATACCTCATCCATATAGCCTAAACATCCCTGAACACTATTGGCAATTTAGAATGGCCAATCCACCCTAATCTGCACGTCTTTGGACTGTGGGAGGAAACCAAAGCAAACTCCATACAGATAGTCGCCCGAGGTTGGAATCGAACCCATCCCTGGCACAGTGAGGCTGTAGTGCTAACCACTGAGGCACTGTGTGCACTTCACCACAGGGGAACATAGTTCACCACACAACTTTACTCAGTCATTAATGCTGTAGCCTCTGACCCTGCTATAAAGTATCATAGAGGCTCAGCACTTAGACACTAAAGTCTTCTCCAAGTCACAGAAATGCCATTGTCAATGCAGCAGGGAGCTCCACAACTGGTAATGACAAATAGCTGCATCCAGAGGGAACCAGTACCTAGAGATGGCATCCATCTATCAGGATTTGGAGGTGCCAGTGTTGCATTGGGGTGTGCAAAGGTAAAAATCACAAAACACCAGATTATAGTCCAATGGGTTTATTTGGAAGCACTAGCTTTCAGAGCACTGCTCCTTCATCAGGTGGTTCGGAGCAGCGCTCCGAAAGCTAGTGCTTCCAGATAAACCTGTTGGACTATAACCTGGTGTTGTGTGGCTTTTATCCATGTATCAGTGCAGAGAGCTTCGGAGAAATCAGATGCCAGTAGCAATGAGAAAGTCACAAATGCCACCTGTAACCTGTTCTGCAGATTTATGAATATTTATTCAGGACAGCAGACCGGGTTTATTCACAGACATTGAGAAGCACTAATTGGGATTTCTTTAATGGACAAAACGTGTTGAGATTAACCTGGATAGAATGAGTGGCAGACATTACTGATTTTTTTTTGTTTTAATCTTGCTATAATTCACTATCAGATCAAACTCACTTTTCTTTCTTCCCTCCCTCGTTATCCAAAAGCTGAAGGGAATGAGAAACTTAAGATAATTAATAGTAGTTTATAAAATCATGAGGAGCATGGATAGGGTAAATAGACAAGGTCTTTTCCCTGGGATGGGGGAGTCCAGAACTAGAGGGCTTAGGTTTAGGGTGTGAGGGGAAAGATATAAAAGGGACCTAAGGGGTATCTTTTTCACACAGAGGGTGGTACGTGTATGGAATGAGCTGCCAGAGGAAGTGCTGGAGGCTGGTACACTTACTACTTTTAAACAGTATCTGGATGGGTATCTGAATAGGAAGGGTTTAGAGGGATATGGGCCAAGTGCTGCCAAATGGGACTAGATTGGGTTGGGATATCTGGTTGGCATGGATAAGTTGGACCGAAGGGTCTGCTTCCATGCTGTACAGCTCTATGACTCTGTAATGGGGGGAGGTGATGACCAAGAGGCATTTTTACTGGACTATTAATCCAGAGACACAGATAACATCCTGGGAATCCAGGCCCGATTCCTGTAGTGGCAGTTGGTGGAATGTGAATTCAACAAAAATCTGGAATTAAGAGTCTAACGATGACCATGAGACTGTGTCATAGAGTCATCCAGCACTGAATCAGACCAATCCATGCTGAACATAATCCCAAACTAAACCAGTCCCACCTGCCTGCTCCTGGCCCATATCATTAGACCATAAGACATAGGAATGGAAGTAAGGCCATTCGGCCCATCGAGTCCACTCCGCCATTTAATCATGGCTGATGGGATTTCAACTCCACTTACCAGCATTCTCCCCATAGCCCTTAATTCCTTGTGACATCAAGAATTTAACAATCTCTGCCTTGAAGACATTTAGCGTCCCGGCCTCCACTGCACTCTGCGGCAATGAATTCCACAGGCCCACCACTCTCTGGCTGAAGAAATGTCTGTGTATTTCTGTTCTGAATTGACCCCCTCTAATTCTAAGGCTTGTCCACGGGTCCTAGTCTCCTCGCCTAATGGAAACAATTTCCTAGCGTCCACCCTTTACAAGCCATGTATTATCTTGTAAGTTTCTATTAGATCTCCCCTTAACCTTCTAAACTCCAATGAATACAATCCCAGGATTCTCAGCTGTTCCTCATGTTAAACCTGCCATTCCAGGGATCATCCGTGTGAATCTCCGCTGGACACGTTCCAGTGCCAGTATGTCCCTCCTGAGGTGTGGGGACCAAAACTGGACACAGTATTCCAAATGGGGCCTAACCAGAGCTTTATAAAGGTTCAATAGCACATCGTTGCTTTCATATTCCAACTCTCTTGAGATAAATGACAACATTGCATTCGCTTTCTTAATCACGGATTCAACCTGCATGTTTACCTTTAGAGAATCCTCAACTAGCACTCCCAGATCCCTTTGTACTTTGGCTTTATGAATTTTCTCACCGTTTAGAAAGTAGTCCATGCTTGTATTCCTTTTTCCAAAGTGCAAGACCTCGCATTTGCTCACGTTGAATTTCATCAGCCCTCCAAAACTTTCCTATTAATGTACTTATCCACGTGTCTTTTAAATGTAATTGTACCCATATCCATCTCATTGTCAGGAGATTCATTCCACATGCAAACCACCATCTGTGTAAAACAATTACCCCTCATGTCTTTTTTTAAAATTTTGCTCCTCTCACCTTAAAAGCATGCCCCTTAGTCTTCAAATCCTCCATCCTAGGGAAAAGACAACTGCCATTAAATCTATCTATACCCCGCATTATTTTATAACCTTCGATAAAGTCACCTCTCAACTTGCTACAATCCAGTGAAAACATTCCCAGCCTTTCTTTCAGAAAACCCCCATCTGGTTCAATAATGTCCTTTAGGGAAGAAAATCTCACCAGATTGAGACATAAGATTGAACATATGGATGACAACAGTGGCTCAGTGGTTAGCACTGCTGCCTCATGGCATCAGGGACATTTCAGCCTTGAGTGACTGTCTGTGTGGAGTTTACACATTCTCTCTGTGTCTGTGTGGGTTTCCTCCGGGTGCTCCAGTTTCCTCCCACAGTCCGAATTGTGTAAGTTAGGGTGGATTGGCCATACTAAATTGCCCCATATTGTATAGACTAGGTGGGTTAGCCATGGGAAATACAGGGAGCAGATAGGGAGGCCTGGGTAGGAAGCTCTTTGGAGGGTTGGTGTGGACTCGATGGGCTGAATGGCCAGTTTCCATTCTGTAGGGATTCTATGATGATATTGAATGGCATAACAGGTGTTTAATCCTATTTCTGATATTCTGAGGCACTGCTTCTATGCTGGAGCACATTCAGTAAAGAGATCACAGTTTCACCTGCTAGGCTTGGTCTGAATGGACCAAATGGCCTAATCTAAAGAAATATGGGCCTACTCTGTCACCAGTAACACAGTAGGCTATGGCAGTTAAGTGAGCCAGATTGAGGGGAGGGGGGAAAGTATGGAGAATCAAGTGAGATTCAGGCAGAAACAATATTGTTGACTGCAGGTAAAGAGTAAAGGTGACTTATAAAATAGGGCTCTGGAGACAAGGCTGAATGATCAATTATCACATTGTACTTTCGACTTTGGGTGACATCAGATCAGCCTTCTGTTATACATCTCAATGTCGATGGAAATAAAAATCAAGGGTGGTACTCGGTGCACAGATGATCGAGTATTTTCCATTTCATGTCATCGGCCAAATGTCGAAACCATGTATACGGAGACAAAAGATTGATATTTATAGAGACATTTACAGGAGCTAAAAATGTAACCTTGCGGCCTGCCGTTAAAATGTAAGGTTAAATTGCTCCTCATAATCCCCATTTGATGGGATTTTCAAGATGGTGAGAATTTAGAAGGCACAGCCTCAAACCAAACTAAAAGATAACAGGCACTGGGGAAAACAAATCAACTTTTCTCAGCTTCTCTTTCTCCCCCGCACATTTGATAACGAGCCAGGAAACGTAGTATTTGTTGCAACGGTAAATGGACCTCTGAGCCAGAATCATTGAATCCCTACAGTGGGGAAGCAGGCCATTCGGCCCATCGAGTGCACACCGACCCTCTGAAGAGCCTCCTGAGGGAGTTTAATGATTCACTTCATCGTATTGCTGGAGCCACGTGTTTATTTTTTAACTCACTGTGGGAGTCAGCCCCTGGAGTGAGAATGGAAATTTGTTTCTTTGGGAGAATTTTACAAGCAGACAGATTAAACTGTGAAGAGCGTTTATTTGCTTTCCATTAGAAGAATCAGGGTTTTCTTTCACTTTGGAGGAAAAACCCATAACTCAGAGAGTGTTTGGTTTCAGTTCTGTAGCGCTGGTTGAGTTTGGATGCATGAAGGAGTTTATCCCAGAGAAAGCAGTTCATTCAGAAAGGTTAGGAAACAGCTGACCGTAGTGTAAGATTTTTAGTTGAAAGTTTCAGAGCAGAGAGCACTGGGTGATTATTTGGATCAAAGTAATATGCAAGGATATGGAGTAAAAGCAGGAGATTGGCACAAGGTGATGGGCTAGAGTGAATGGCCTCCGTCTGTAAACTTCTTCCATTCTTAGTGGGACCGACAGAAAGTGAGGACTGCAGATGCTGGAGACCAGAGTCGAAAAGTGTGGCTGAGAAATAAATAGGGAAGGTAACTGGGAAGGTGTAGGCAGATGCAGGTGGGCATCATCTTCCCAACTACCGGCTCCTCACCCCACCCCCCGCCTCCTATTTATTTCTCAGCCCCATTCCCCTTCACATTCTTGATGAAGGGCTTATGCCTGAAATGTCGACTCTCCTGCTCCTCAGATGCTGCCTGACCTTCTGTGCTTTTCCAGTGCCGTACTTTCCAACCCCTTTCTTAGAGGTGTTTGGGTAAAACCTTGAAGGGGGGTATTGGAAGCACACAATGTCTAAACTCTGTTGACTAAACATTTAAGGAAGAGACTCACTCTCTTTCTCTCACTCCCCACTCTCTCATCACCTTTTTCCTCTCCTCCTCCCTCTTTGCTACCCTTCTCCCCGTTTTACATTTTGCCTCTGATTCG
The DNA here is from genome assembly GCF_020745735.1 of Hemiscyllium ocellatum. Classification (NCBI taxonomy): domain Eukaryota; kingdom Metazoa; phylum Chordata; class Chondrichthyes; order Orectolobiformes; family Hemiscylliidae; genus Hemiscyllium; species Hemiscyllium ocellatum. The sequence continues at coordinate 4,021,072 of NC_083416.1, forward strand.
ACCCTCCCCCCCCATCCCCCACATATTTTGTCACATAGCACTGGCTTCAGCGTTGGTCATTCATATCTCCTAATCTCCCTATAATCTCTCTACGCACTGTCATTATCAACTCTTTATTGCTACCTTTGCTTCTGGAGCCATGACTCACCTTCTCTCAGCCTAGTATAAAAACCTCCCCATTTCTCCCTTTTTTTAAGCTTCGACAAAGAGTCAGTTAGACTCGAAACGTCAGCTCTTTTCTCTCCTTACAGATGCTGTCAGACCTGCTGAGATTTTCCAGCATTTTCTCTTTTGGTTTCAGATTCCAGCATCCGCAGTAATTTGCTTTTATTAAGAGACTCACTGCCCAGTTCCATAGAAATCATGAGGGTCATGGATAAGGTAAATAGACAAGGTCTTTTTCCCCAGGTGAGGGAGTCCAAAACTAGAGGGCATAGGTTTAAGGTGAGAGGAGAGAGCTTTAAAAGGGACCTAAGGGGCAACTTTTTCACACAAAGGGTGGTGTGTGTATGCAATGAGCTGCCAGAGGAGGTGGTGGAGGCTGGTACAATAACCACATTTAAAAGGCGTCTGGAAGGGTTTAGAGGGATATGGGCCAAGTGCTGGCAAAGGGGACTAGATTAATTTAGGATATCTGGTTGGTATGGACGAGTTGGACCGAAAGGTCTGTTTCCGTGCTGTACAACTCTATGACTTTAAAGTGTCAAAATACTAACTCTGTTTTTCTCTCTACAGATGCTACTAGACCTGCTGAGTTTCTCCTGCATTTTCTGTTTGTATTTCAGATTTCCAGCAGCTGCAGTATTTTGCTTTTATTTCAGTCTGGGATCTGACTTATCCACTAATGGCATCAGCTCAGATCATAACAATATGTTCTTTTAGTTCACCAATTAACGTTTCTAAAATATTTTCATTCAAACCTTGTGAGATTTCACTTTCTGCACAAAGAATAATTTTTAAGTCCCTAAATAATTGCTATTTTGCCACACTTAACTAATTCCATCATATTACCCACTCTTCCCATGCCATCACCATGCCATTCCTCACATTTCCAGAGATGCTTGTGTACAGAACCTGCAATACACATTGCATGGTTTAACGTACAGGACAGAGATGAGAAACCAACTCCCCATCGTCTGTCCATCACACGCTAACCTCACACCTTTAATGCTGAGGTGCCAAACTCATTGTCTCAATTGAGATGTCACTTTTTTTTGTATAAAACCTTAAGTTATCTCGAGAAAGTGACTTAAAAGAAGTTCTGGGATTTACATTTTAATGAACCAAAACCTGCAACCCATTCTAAAAGATAAAAGACTTAAAAGCATCTAGGTTTGTTCAATTTTTCATTTCAGTTGCATGACACTGTAATCTTTTGCTATAAATTCTGTGTATTATTATCCTGCTCCACAATCACCTGATGAAGGAGCAGCGCTCCGAAAGCTAGTGCTTCCAAATGAACCTGTTGGACTATAACCTGGTGTTGTGTGATTTTTAACTTTGTCCACCCCAGTCTAACACCGGCACCTCCACATCATGAGCTACGAGGCACAGGTCAGGCATTTCTACTTCCCCGGATGGGTGCAGCTCCAAAATCACTCAAGAAGCTTGACACCATCCAGGATAAACCACCAGCTAACAACTTGCACATTCTTTCACCACTGACATACAGTGATGGTAATGTCTTCCATGGATGTAGAAACTCACTGAAGCACTTCAATAGGACTTTCCAAACCCACAACCTCTACCACCTAAACGGAGAAGGTACATGGGAACATCACGACCTGCAAGTTCCCTTGTCAGGCCCACACCATCCTGTTGTGGAATTGTATTTCCACTCTTGCACTGTCACGGCGTTAAAGCTCCCTTCCTAACAGCATGGAAGGTGGGCACCTTCTGAAAAACCCAAGGGCTGGTGCTGTTCAAGATGGTAGCTCACAACCACGTCCTCTGGGGCAATTAGGGATGGGCAAAAAACCAACCAGTGATGCCCACATCCTGTGAATGAATAAATAAAGAAAGATCCACCCCCTACCCTTCTAATTTCATCTCCTGGAAGCAACTTATCCCTGGTGTTATGTTCCCATTGTCCCCAATCTGCACTTTCACTCCAACAACAGAGATGAGGCAAAACCGTTTCTTTCAGAGGGTTGTGAATCTTTGGAACTCTGTTCCCGAGAAGGTGGGGGAAGAAGAGGTGTTCAGTATTTTTATAAGGCAGCAGTAGATAGATTCTTGTTAAGCAAGAGGCTGGAAGTTTACCAGCAGCAGGCAAGAACGTAGATTCGAGACTGCTGCCAGATTGACCAGGACCTTACTGAACAGTGAAGCAGGTCTGAGGGGCCCAATGGTGTATTCCAGTTCTTTGTCTATATGGTTGTATGTTTATAATGACAGTATTTAGAGTAAGAGCAGGGTTTACTCCTTTCTGTGGCAGAGATGGCTTTGTATGACGTTAATCTGAGCTAATCTGCTCTCCTGGACTCACCTCAGTTACCTGAGAGGTTGAGAGATTAATTTCCAAGATTGTTTTCCAAACTGGCCTGGGGTTTTAATACCGATTTATCACTTGTCCCAGAAGATCACACAGTTTTCCACCAGAGTACAAATTATATGTTTAAGAATATATTTAATGCTGCATGTTATGGATTAGATTGATTAGATTCCGTACTGGGCATTATATAGAGTCATTATGGTACAGACGGGGGCATTCATCCAACAAGTCTGAATTAAAATCCTCTCATTTCCACTCCCCCACCATACACCAATAACTTGGTAAGTCTATTTCTCTCAAGTGTGTACTCAATTTCCTTTTGACACCATTAATCCTCCTCACATTCCTCACTCTCACAGTTCGTTACCACGACAGTAAAGAAGTTCTTCCTCACCTATCTCATTCCCGTATGCCCTAAATCATAAACCCTTCATCCAACGGCCATGGAGCCATTCAGCACAGAACCAGACCCTTCGGTCCAACCAGTCCATGCTGACCATAACCCCAAGCTAAACCAGTCACACCTGCCTGCTCCTGGCCCATTTCCCTCTAACCCTTTATTTAGTGCCTTTTAAACATTGTAATTTTGCCGACATCTACCACTTCCTCTGAAAGATAATTCCACTCTCGAACCACCCTCAGTGTAAAAAATTGACTCCGCATGTCTTTTAGAAAACTTTCTCCTCTCACCTTAAAAATATTCCCCTAGTCTTGAAATCCCCCACCCTATGGAAAAGACACCTACCATTAAGCCTATCAATACCCCTTATGATTTTATAAACCTCTATAAGGTCGCATTCCAACCTCCTGTGCTGCAGTGAAAAACTCCCAGCCTAAACAGCCTTTCTTTATAAGTCAAACCTTCCAAACCCGGCAACATCCCGGTAAAACTCTTCTGAACTCTCTCCAGCTTAATCATATCCTTTCTATAACAAGGAGACCAGAACCGGACACAGTATTCCAGAACAGGCCTCACTAATGTCCTGTACAACCTCAACATGACATCCCCAACTCCGATACTCCTGAGCAAGGAAGGCACATGCACTAAATGCCTTTGGTCCATGAATGTCATTACAGCATTAGGCCAAAGAGATTAGACAGAAGATAAGAACTCCGAATGTAAGGTGAGAGATATTGTCCTTGATATAATATTAGGAGCAACTTTCCTTTGCCTCCCATCGATATCTGGGTCTCAATGTTGTACAACTCAACAGATCTCCATTCAACTTCGTTCACTCGGGACAGAATGACCTCGCCTCCTCCACACGGAACCTTTTACTCATTCCTGAAACCATCCCAGGGAATCTCCTTTGTACCTTCTCTGGGACCCTCACACAATTTTCTTGATGCGTGGTGAGCAGAACTGTACACAATCCGTGGGGCCTAACCAGAGCCTTATAAAGGCTCATCAGAATTTCCCTGCTTTCTCACTCGATATATCTATGCATAAAACACGATATCTCTGATCAAATTTGAAATGTCCTGCCATTTACAAAACTGTATCGTTATGAATCCCAAGGTCTGTCTAACCTTGCACACTAAATTTGAACTGTGCTATTAAGTATCGCCCTATTTATTCTACCATAAAATATTACCCCACATTTCTCATTATTATCAGCTTCTACTATAACTCTTATTATAAACAATATGCTACTTGCCTGCCCATTCTGCCAATCTATTCATGCCCTGTTGCAGTCAGCTGTTATCATCTGCACTGTTTCCAATTCCTTCATGTTTGGTACGATAGGCAAATTTTGAAAGTTCTATCCTGTATGCCGAGACATTTAGATATATGAAGAAATGTGATTCCAGCACCGACCCCCCGGGAACACCGCTGTTAACCACTCTGCAGTCTGAGAAACAGTATTCACTATGTCTGCTCCGCATTAGCATAACATTGGCAGTGGACCACCCAGAATGTTGCTCAGTGACAGTGTCTGAAATTTGCAGCATTGACTTAGAGTCATAGAGTCATAGAGATGTACAGCACGGAAACAGATCGGTCAGTCCAACTCATCCATGCTGACCTGATGTCCGAAATTAATCTATCCCATTTGTCAGCACCTGGCCCATATCCCTCTAAACCCTTCCTATTCATTTACCCATCCAGATGCCTTTTAAATGATATAATTTGTACCAAACCCCACCATTTCCTCTGGCAGCACATTCCATACATGCAACACCCTTTGTGTGAAAAAGTTGCCCCTTAGGTCCCTTTGAAATCTTTCCTCTCTCACCTTAAACCTATGCCCCCTAGTTTTGGACTCCCCTTCCCTGGGGAAAAGACCTTGATTACTGCCCCTATCCATGCCCCCCACCCCATGATCGGAAAGGTGCCTGCTGGAAACCATATCATGCTCCTCAAATATGCAAATTAATGATATACACTGCGTGTAGCTCCTCCACTACCATATTCAGGTATAAACAGAAGGAACTGTCACTGCTCCTGCTCTGCCCGGCTGTACCAGCGAACACTACAGCAGGCAATGCGAGCCAGGTCAGTCCAGTACAACTACAGCACTAGCCGTGTCCCAACAATGTGGAGAATTTCCCAGGTGTGCCTTGTTGACAAAAGCAGGACAAATCCAATGCAGCCAATTACCACGCTCGGAATCTACTCTCAATCATCCGCAAAGGGATCATTGAGTGTAACAGGAGCGTAAGAACAAAAGGATTAGGAGCAGGAGTATGGCATCTGGATTGGTAGATAAATAGGAAGAGTTTAGAGGGATATGGGCCAAGCGCTGGCAAATGGGACTAGATTGGGTTGGGATATGGTCGGCATGGACAAGTTGGACCGAAGAGCCTATTTCCATGTTGTACATCTCTATGACTCTGTGAGCAGGCCATCCGGCCCATCGAGCCTGCTCCCCCGTTCAATAAGATCATGGCTGACCTTTTCATGGACTCAGCTCCACTTCCCGGCCTGCTCACCGTCACCCTTAATTCCTTTACTGTTCAAAAATCTATCTTTGCCTTAAAGCCATTCAGTGAGGTACCCTCACCTGCTTCACTGGGCGGGGAATTCACAGATTCACAACCCTTTGGATAAAGAGGTTCCTCCTCAACTCAATCCGAAACCTGCCCCCCTTTTATTTTAAGGCTCTGCCCCCTAGTTCTAGTTCCACCCGCCAGTGGAAACAACCTCCCTGCTTCTATCTTATTTATTCCCTTCATCATTTTATATCTTTCTATAAGAGCTCCTTTCACTCTTCTGAATTCCAATGAACATAAACCCAGTCTACTCATCTCTCCTCTTAAGCCAATGCCCTCAACTCCGGAATCAACCTAGTGAACTTCCTCTGCACCCCCTCCAGTGCCAGTACATCCTTTCTCAAGTAAGGAGATCAAAACTGCACACAGTACTCCAGGTGTGGCCTCACCAGCACCTTATACAGCTGCAGCATAACCTCCCTGTTTTTTAAATGCCATCCCTCTAGCAAAGAAGGACAATATTAAGTGACAATTAGACAGCAAGAAGATACTCATCTATTCCCAGATTGTGCTCTTCCAGGGCCACTGAGCTCCATATCTCATTAAAGCAGTCATCTAAGTATGGCCAAACAAGGTGAACTCTGGAGGAGAGAGCTACTGCTGTTGACATCAAGACAGCATTCAACCACATGTGGCATCAAGATGCCATCCAAGATTCACAACCAATGGGAATCAAAGAAAAACACTCTGGTTGGAGTCATACCAAAGGAAGATGGTTGTGGTTGTTGGAGGTCAGCCATCTCAGCCCCCAGGACATCTTTGCAGGAGTTCCTCAGGATAGTTTCGTAGTCCCAACCATCTTCAGCTCTTCATCAATGACCTTCCTCCATCATAAGGTCGGAAGTGAGGATGTTGACGGAAGGTTGCACAATGTTCAGCCCCATTCACAACTCCTCAAGTATTGAAACAGTCCATATTCAAATACCACAAGATTTAGACAATATCCAGGCTTGGGCTAACAATTGGCAAGTAACATTTGTCCCGCACAAATGCCAGGAAATGCCCATCACCAATAAGAGTCAACCTAACCACTTCCTGTTGGCATTGGAATACTCCCCACTTGCCTGGATGGGTGCAATCCCAACAACACTCAAGAAGCTTGACACCATCCAGGACAAAGCAGCTCGCTTGATTGGCACCACATCCACAAACATCCACTCCCTTCACCACCGATGCTCAGCAGCAGCAGTGTGTACCAACCACAAGAAGCACTGCAGAAATTCACCAAAGATCCTCAGACAGCACCTCCCAAATCCATGACCATTTCCATCTAGAAGGACCAGGGCAGTAGATGCATGGGGACACCACCACCTTCAAGTTCCCCTCCAAGCCACTCCCTATCCTAACTCGGAAATATATCACCGTTCCTTCACTGTCGCTGGCTCAGAATCCTGGAATTCCCTTCCTCAGGGCATTGTGCATCTACCCACAGTGGGTGGGACTGCAGCGGTTCAAGAAGGCAGCTCACCCTCACCTTCTCAAGGGGCAACTAGGGACAAACAATAAATGCTGGGCCCAGTCAGCGACACCTACATCCCACAAATGAATAAGCAAAAAGTTGGGTTCTTTACAGAATAATGGAGATTTGGGAGCGAATTACTGCAGTCTAGAATATAATGGAATGGTTCAGATGAATTAGAGCACCAGTGTACTAAACATCTGTGATTTGTCACCACTGCACAGTCCAACGACAAACCTTGCACCAATATTTCATGTCATATACCTTAAAAAAACCTTTCTGAGGCAGAATTGTTGCCACATATCAGGACACAGAAAAATGGCTGCCCATCTGCAATCAGATTTTTCATAAAAAGTCATTGCATAAAGTCTTGTTTCGCTGCGACAAACAGAAATGGCACAACTTTATAAAGAATACTGTGCCATCGAGCAGCAAGAGATGTAAAAGGATTGGTGAACATGGACGGGGGGGAGGGAATGGGGATTAATGCATCTTGTTATAGAATGCTACAATTTTGTTCTGATGTGGAGGAGCCGGTGTTCGACTGGGGGTGGACAAAGCTAAAAAATCCCATGACACCGGGTTATAGTCCAACAGATTTATTTGGAAACACTTGCTTTCAGAGCGCTGCTGTTTTGTCAGGTGAAGGAGCAACGCTCCAAAAACTAGTGCTTCCAAATAACCCTGTTGAACTGTACCCTGGTGTTGTGGGATTTTTAACATTGTAATTTTGTTACAGCAGTGTCACTTCATTTACAAACCTTGTCCAGCATTTCTAATGAAATCTAAAGATATATGAAGGAACCATTTTTTTGTATGTTATTTTTCTATTGCATTGGTTTTTGCACATTGGCCATGAGAAGTATGGAGGTCACCCCAGTGAAACTTTCTGCCTGATGGGAATCTGTGAACAAAGCTGCACAGGCACACTTCCTTACAACTGACTATGGGTGAAGCTGAATCCCTGCATATTGCATATTAAACACGGTTACAACACTGCTGGATTATTCAAACAGCCAATCAGGTATATTCATCCAATCATTGTTTTTATTGCCCTGTAAGTTATGAAACTTTGTTCTTTTCTGCATCCCAACACCTCTAGTGGTACCGTGCAACAGATTCAGCTGTGCGGCAGTGGCCTGGTGGGGTTACCCACAGCGTGACAAAGATAGTGACAGTACAGGCAGCACCAGGAAGATGGTATTGGGACAGACAGCATTGAACAGATGGTAAAAAACCAAAAGAACAGCGTTTGAAGAAGGGTCATTCAACCTGAAATGTTAACTCTGACTTCTCTCCACAGACGCTGCCAGACCTGCTGAGCTTTTCAAATGAACAGTTCGTAATGGTATACATAGTACTGAGAAGGTGGTGATTAAAGAGATGGGATTGTACAGATAGTATTGGGAAGACAGTATTGGGGAGATAGTGTACACACATTACACAGATGGCCATGGTATAGACAGTATTGGGGAGATAGTGTACACAGTGTTGGACAGATGGGCCATGGTATAGACAGTATTGGGGAGATAGTGTACACAGTGTTGGACAGATGGGCCATGGTTTAGACAGTATTGGGGAGATAGTGTACACAGCATTACACAGATGGCCATGGTATAGACAGTATTGGGGAGATAGTGTACACAGTGTTGGACAGATGGTCCATGGTATAGACAGTATTGGGGAGATAGTGTACACAGTGTTAGGCAGATGGGCCATGGTTTAGACAGTATTGGGGAGATAGTGTACAGAGCATTAGACAGATGGTCATGGTATAGATAGTATTGGGAAGATAGTGTACACAGCATTAGCCAGATGGCCATGGGATAGACAGTATTGGGGAGATAGTTACACAGCATTAGACAGATGGTCATGGGATAGACAGTATTGGGGAGATAGTGTACACAGCATGAGACAGATGGCCATGGGATAGACAGTATTGGGGAGATAGTGTACACAGCATTAGGCAGATGGCCATGGTATAGACAGTATTGGGGAGATAGTGTACACAGTATTAGGCAGATGGTCATGGGATAGACAGTATTGGGGAGATAGTGTACACAGTATTAGACAGATGGCCATGGTATAGACAGTATTGGGAAGATAGTGTACACAGCATTAGGCAGATGGTCATGGGATAGACAGTATTGGGGAGATAGTGTACACAGCATTAGGCAGATGGCCATGGGATAGACAGTATTGGGGAGATAGTGTACACAGCATTAGGCAGATGGCCATGGGATAGACAGTATTGGGGAGATAGTGTACACAGCATTAGGCAGATGGCCATGGGATAGACAGTATTGGGGAGATAGTGTACACAGCATTAGACAGATGGCCATGGTATAGACAGCATTGGGGAGATCGTGTACACAGTATTAGACAGATGGCCATGGGATAGACAGTATTGGGGAGATAGTGTACACAGTATTAGGCAGATGGCCATGGGATAGACAGTATTGGGATGGTACTGTTGGACAGATGGGATGGTATACAGAATATTGTGTAGACAGCAATGTTTTAATAAATACAGCATATTTTTTACTCCAATTCTTTTTGTTAATTTCTCAAAAACTCAATTATAAAGCTGATAAGATGAGAATCGTTCTGAAATCCGAATGAATTTGCAGCGCCTTTGTACATAGAGTTTTCAGATGACCACTGGTGCTGCTGATTAAAAATCTGTGATAGGCTCAAAGGGACGTTTCAATACTTCCTTACCTTATCTGATGTGTTTTCTTTTTGTTTCTAATAACATCAGCAACTGACTCAGAGAAAAGATTTTTTTAAAATCCTAATTTCAAAAGAGATAGCAGATTGTGAAGGAACTTGGGCAGAATTTTAGATCGACTGACTATCTTTTAAATAACTCTAAATATAGAATCGGTAAACGATTGGTATTCCGGGAGAAGGAACTGAGAAGGAAGGGGTTTTTAAAAATCAGTTGAAATGGGACTTACCGAGAAGCCTCAGGAGGAGGGAGACGGTGGGGAGTAGCATCGTGCAGGTAGCTGGCTCTCTCACTTCGCTTCCAGTCTCTGGGTCCGCTCTGCGCTCCAGGAATACAGCCTGTATCCAGCCTCCAGCTCTATCCAATACACACACACACAGCCCTGTCACCCAAACCCCCTGTCCACTGGGCAAGGAGCAGAGACAGAGACAGAGAGAGCTGTCCCAGCCTCCCGGGGGCTGTTTGGTTACAGAGCCCTCTGCACTGATGCTCCGGTCTGCCCAGGATTCCCCCAACTTGTCATTTCCAAGCTGCACATTGCAGCGGGACATCCCGCGGCTCTCGGCGTGTGCTTCTCATCTTCTCCTCCGCCTCTCCCCCTGTCCCTCGGTGGTCGGGAGTAATAGCCACAGCGTCCCCCGCTCTTCCCCTCTCTCCCTCTCCCTCCCTCTCCCTCTCTCTCCCTCTCTCTCCCTCTCCCTCTCTCTCCCTCTCCCTCTCTCTCCCTCTCCCTCTCCCTCTCTCTCCCTCTCCCTCTCTCTCCCTCTCCCTCTCTCTCCCTCTCCCTCTCTCTGCCTTTGTGAGTCTGATTCCTGCTGAGTTTTTACAGATTCACGCCCAGACACGTGCCACAGGCAGTAGCGACCCACAGGAACCCAGCACGGACTGTACACACACACTCACACACACACACACACAGGCACACTCACTGATACACACACACACACTCACACACACACAGGCACACTCACTGATACACACACACACACACACACACAGAGGCACACTCACTGATACACACTCACACACACAGGCACACTCACTGATACACACACACACACTCACACACACACAGGCACACTCACTGATACACACTCACACACACAGGCACACTCACTGATACACACACACACACTCACACACACACAGAGGCACACTCACTGATACACACTCACACACACAGGCACACTCACTGATACACACACACACACTCACAGAGGCACACTCACTGATATCCACACACTAATACACTCACTGACACACACTAATACACACACACACACAGGCACACTCACTGATACACACACACACACTCACACACACACAGAGGCACACTCACTGATACACACACACACACAGGCACACTCACTGATACACACTCACACACACAGGCACACTCACTGATACACACACACACACTCACAGAGGCACACTCACTGATATCCACACACTAATACACTCACTGACACACACTAATACACACACACACACAGGCACACTCACTGATACACACACACACACTCACACACACACAGAGGCACACTCACTGATACACACACACACAGGCACACTCACTGATACACACACACACACACACAGAGGCACACTCACTGATATCCACACACTAATACACTCACTGACACACACTAATACACACACACACACAGGCACACTCACTGATACACACACACTCATACACTCACACACACTAATACACTCACACACACAGAGGCACACTCATTGATATACACACACTAATACACACACACACAGAGGCACACTCACTGATACACACACACTAATACACTCACACACACACAGGCACACTCATTGATATACACACACTCATATACTCACACACACACACAGAGGCACACTCACTGATATACACACTCTAATACACACACACTCACACATACACACAGGCACACTCACTGATACACACACACTCACATATACACACACACACACACACAGAGGCACACTCACTGATATACACACTCTAATACACACACACTCACACATACACACAGGCACACTCACTGATACACACGCACTCACATATACACACACACACACACAGAGGCACACTCACTGATACACACACACTCATACACTCACACACACACAGAGGCACACTCACTGATATCCACACACTAATACACTCACTGACACACACACTAATACACTCACACATACACAGAGGCACACTCACTGATATACACACTCTAATACACACACACACACAGAGGCACACTCACTGATATACACGCACTAATACACTCACACACACACAGAGGCACACTCATTGATATACACACACTAATACACACACACAGAGAGGCACACTCACTGATATACACACTCATACATTCAGACACACACACACTGGCACACTCACTGATACACACACTCATACACTCACACACACACACAGGCACACTCACTGATACACACACTCATACACTCACACACACACAGAGAGGCACACACACTAATACACTCACACACATACACAGAGGCACACTCACTGATATACACACACTCATACACTCACACACATACACAGAGGCACACTCACTGATATACACACACTCATACACTCACACACACAGAGGCACACTCACTGATACACACACTAATTCACTCACACACACACACAGAGGCACACTCACTGATATACACACACTAATATACACACACAGACACAGGCACACTCATTGATACACACACACTAATACACACACACACACACACAGAGGCACACTCACTGATACACACACTCATACACACACACACACACTGGCACACTCACTGATATACACACACTAATACACTCTCACACACACAGAGGCACACTCACTGATATACACACACTTATACACTCACTGACACACACACTAATACACACACACACAGAGGCACACTCACTGATATACACACACATACACACACACACGCACACACACAGAGGCACACTCACTGATATGCACACACTAATACACTCACTGACACACACACTAATACACTCACACACACACAGAGGCACACTCACTGATATACACACACTAATACACTCACTGATATACACGCACTAATACACTCACACACACACAGAGGCACACTCATTGATATACACACACTAATACACTCACACACCCAGAGGCACACTCACTGATATACACACACTAATACACACACACACACACACACAGACACACTCACTGATATACATACACTAATACACTCACACACACACACACTAATACATTCATTGACACACAGACTCACACACACAGAGGCACACTCACTGGCATACTCACACACTAATCCACTCACTGACACACACTAATACATTCATTGACGCACACACAGACACACACTCACTGGCACACACACAGGCACACTCACTGATACACAGCAGGGATTGTACAGACAGACGCACACACAAACACACATACTGACACAGGCACACTCACTGACACACACACAAATACACTCACTGGCATGCACACGTAAACAAATACACTCACTAGCACACACACACAGGCACATTCACTGACACACTCACTAACACACACAGTGGGGACTGTAGAAACACGCACTCACACACTGTACACACTGATACACTTACTGACACACTACACTAATACACACACTGACACACAGGCACACTCACTGACAGAGCAGGGACTGTGCAGATGCACACACTGATACATTCACTGACACACATTCATACTCACTCACACTAATACACACACATACAAACACAGGTACATGCACTGGCATACTGACACACACAGCAGTGACGGGACAGACACGGTCACACACACACACATATTGACACATTCACACAAACACACACATTCACGGACATACTCTACACACGCACAACACACTCAGGCACTCATAGATATTTACAGACAGAACACACACGCACAAACACACACTCACTGATGCACTTGCACACATACTCTGGCCCCCCAACACTCACACAGACACATACAACCACACGCACAGGCACACTCTCATACACACTCCAAACAAAATACACACTCACAGACACACTCACAGAGACAGTCAACCACATTCAAACCCACTCCATACACAACACACACAGACATACTCACAGACACACTGTTGTGTTGGTGGGTTTGGCAGGGCAGTGGTGGAGGCGAATGGGCCCAGCCGCGAAAGATGGCCACTTTGACATTAGTTGGGTCCGGTGTAGACGGCAGTGAGGTCATGGCAGTTCTGATTCGGCTCAGATTCCAAATGTAATGGGCTTCTCTTTAAGCTAAACCTTTTTGGTTTTTTTGTTTCCTTACTCTGAAACTATCAAAATGGCGCCGTATGTGACGATGTAGGAAAGCATTTCACTGTATTTTATTGTATCTCTCACTATAAAATACAGGTGACAATAAAATAATTCAAATTCAAAAAGGAATTCAAAGATTGACACAAACGACAGAAACATGTGCAACACCCATCACAAAAATCTCAGTTACTGAAGCAGTCCTTACCCAGCTGCAGGAAGATCTGGACAACATTTGGGTTTGGGTAAGAACAGCAATATGTACACCCCAGCCAGCAGACAATGACCCCCTCCCCTTGATGTGATGAGCCCAAGGTTGAATTGGCTCCTAACACCCATGACCAGCGGTTAACTCCCAGACTTGGCAAGCCTACGACAAGGGCCAGGCACGGAACCTTGAACTGAGAAGGGAAAATTAACTGGATCGGCCACGTGAATACGATGGGTACAGAGCAGGTCAGAGGGTGTGTGTTCTCAAGAGAGCAACACCTCCTGAATCCCCAAAATCTGTCCACAAAGCACCAGTCAGGAATGTGACGGTCATTAGTGTGAATCTGCCCAGCTCCAGAATCACCACCATTGTCCAGCAGGAACAGTGTCCACTCTGGACAAGATGGCCTTCAGCAACTTACTAATCATGGTCCCAAACCAGGACCTCAATCACTCAGAGGTCCAGGCGAGCCAATGCATGGGAACACCATCAGCTGTAAGTTCTCCTCCAAGTTACCCTTGGAAGCCCTGATTGGTAACAATATTGCCATTCTGTCACTGTCCCTGGGTCAAACATCCCTCGCTTACGGCACTGAGTGTCCCCACACTGTGATGGATGCAGTGGCTAAAGAAGATGGTTCGAAATTGGGGAAATTCACACAGTACACGCAACAAAGTTATGGGCATCGCTTGCTGACACACACATACACACACAGCTCACACATAGCCTACTGTATACACGATGCACAGGACCATCCATCGTATAGCATGGTGGCTCAGTGGTCAGCATAGTGCCAGGGTCCTGGGTTCAATTCCACTCTCACGCAACATGGCGTTTGCACATGCTCCTCATGTCTGCATGGGCTTCCTCCCACAGTGTAAAGATGTTCACATATGGTGGATTTGCGATGGGAAATGCAAGGCAATAGGGTGGGTCTGGGTGTGATGCTCTTCAGAGGGCCATTGTGGACTCGATGGGCTGAATGGCCTACTTCCATGCTGTAGGAATTCAATGACATTGCACACAGCCACTGGATAGACATATAGACCATAGGCACACAACACAAATCAATGCTGAAACATTCGCGGAGACTGTTGTAAGAACACTGATAAGATCTGGCAGAAATAGAAGCAGTGCAGTGCTGAAACTGTGCCAAACCTTTTGAGTGAGACACCCATTGTAAAAGGTTCCACTAACCTTTTATTCTACAGCTGTGTTAATAACTTTCTATTAGCTCGGCTCCTTTTGAACAATGTGTCAATCTGTTTTGTGCTCAGAATTTTAACACAGAACGACACTGTTATGGGCCATTCTGCCAATTGCACCGTTATCACTGAGTGAACCAATGATCCAGTCACATTCCAACTCTTTCTTGATGAATGCAGACCTATAAAGATTGTCATGAGTGTGTAATGTTAGTGGATAGGTCCACACCTGAGTAGCCTTACATGCTTCATGGGGTCAAAAGTTTACATTGGAAGCACGTATTTATCCAATTTTATCCATTTTCCTCCTGTGATTATGTTGGCTGCTTTCCCAAGGCAGTGAGAAGTATAGACAGAGTGAATGGATGGAAGGCTAGCTTGCATACTGGCCTGGGCCGTGTTCACAACTCTCTGCTACCTCTGTTCTTTCCCTAATGAAAGCAAAAGCCAAGTTTCCTAGCTAGAATTTGTACTCAAGGTAGTATTCAGGGAGTACTGAAGGAGTGCTACCCTGCCAAAGGTGCTTTCTGTTTGATAAATTCTGAAACTAGAGCCCTTTAAGTCCACTCAATTGGATGTAAAAAGTACACTGGCACAATAAGGACAAGAGCAAGGCATTCTTGAGACTCAGTATTGAATTCAATGGATTTTAGAACCTTCCTGTCTTTTATCCAACCCCAAATCCCAGATCCTGTCATGACAGAGTGTTGCTGTTTGTGCACCATGAACAGCCACTCATGGTCCCCATTATCACCAAACGGCATTTTGTTCCTGGTTTACCATCAACAGCCTTTCTGTTTGTCTCTGTGTCGGGGCTCTTCACCTATCAACTCATTTCCCCTTTCCCACCCTCAAACTCCTTGTCAACAAGATAAAGACCATTTTTTCCTGAATGCTATCAGTTGTAAAGAAGGGTCACTGAACCAGAAGCAGTAACTCTGTTTTCTTTCTGCAGATGTGCTCCCAGACCAGCTGAGTTTCTCCAGTAATTTCTGTTTTGGTTTCTGATGTCCAGCATCCATAGTTCTTTGCTCCAGTCCAGTGTCCCTGTTAATATTTATCACTCACTGAAACTGAATGTAGCCAAATGTACAACAGGTCAGTCCTAGCCTTCTGTTGATGACGTTGCCACAGTTGGAATCCTGCTCAAAGTGACCCCTCAGTCTCCGACGGTCCAGGGAAAAGCAACCCCAGCCTGTTCAGCCTCTCCCTGTAGCTCAGACCCTTCAACTTTGACAACATCCTTGTAAATCTTTTCTGAACCCTTGTGAGTTTCCCAACATCTTTCCTGTAGCTTGCTGCACATCACACGTTGTCTGATCATTATCGCAGTGCTGTCTGTGTGACCTTGCTATGCACAAACATTTCCTGCATTTAATACACTTAGAAAGTACTTGATTGGCTGTACAGTGTTTTGAAATGCCTCAGGATTGGGAATGGTTCTATGCCAATGTTAATCTTTCTTTCATGGGCTGTTACAATTGTGTGGATCTCTCAAGCAGCCGCAGTAGCGTAACAAAGATGAGAAGCACAGGAAATACCTGCTGGACCTTTGGCATCAGTGAAGAGAAAACACGGGCTGTAATTTTAATCAGAAAAAGATGTAACAGCTTGAGAATGACTGTGAACAAGAAACAAAAGGCAATGAAGCATCAGCCACTGAGGGATTAATTGGTTTAATTACCAGCAAACGGCTTAATAGAAAAACAGGAAGCTGTTAGATGATCTAAACGATCATATCAGTGAGATAATAAAATATATTAATAGAACAAAAGAATGTGTAAATAACTGATATTGACACAGAGAGAGACGTAAATAAGACAAGGAACTGGGCCAGTGGAGAAACATATAGAGAATGCTGAAAGTTCATTGGCACTGGCCCTGTCCACCCGACACAGAAGCTGTCAAATTCAACGACTACAGATCTTCCCACCAGAGACCTACCTTCAGGCAAAATCTCAATTCCACTGCCCACACCCTCTGTATGGAATTCTCCACCAGGTAATGATGTGGAGGGGCAGGTATTTGGATGGGGATGGACAAAGTCACATGACATCAGGTTATAGTCCAATGAGTTTATTTGAAATCACGAGCTTTTGGAGCGCTGCCCCTTCATCAGGTGAATGAGGAATGTGTCAGGTGATGAAGGAGCGTCGCTCCGAAAGCTCGTGATTTCGAATAAACCTGTTGGACTATAACCTGGTGTCATGTGACTTCTGATAATGTGAAAGCAGCTATTCTGAGGAAGGGTCACTGCACCAGAAACAGTAAAGTTACTTCCTCTCTGACCTGTTGAGTTTTTCCTATATTTTAGCTGGATGGCGTGTTTGTCAGTAGATGGGGTTGGGGGTGTGCATATGAGGAAGTGATGCTTCTCATTCTGAAACAGGGAGCTGCAGCAAGGGAACATCAGAGGCCACTAAGAGATAACCAAGACACAAGACGAGAAGGTGTAATCGGCAGAAAACGGACTGAGGTAGACCTGAAGACAGGAGAGGTTAACAAAGTGATATAGAGGGTCCTGGCGCTTTGAAGGATAGGAGATCAGAAACATAGACCCAGACACTGAGCTTGTAAATGGTCTAACCTGGTGTGAGGAGTTGGTCATAGAGTGGAAAGATATTGAGTTTGGTGGCAGAACCTAAAACGCTGATATTGGTCATTTAATCTGTATGACCCTATAATCCTAAATCCTATTCCTTTCCATTCATTTCATAATCAAGCTAGTCTACTTTCCAAACCAAAATAAAAATCATTCACAGGATGAGGACATCACTGGTTCAGTCAGCATTTTGTTGCCCATCCTGGAGGGGTGTTAAAAGTCAACCCCATTGCTGTGGGTCTGGAATTACATCTCGGCCCAGACCAGATAAGGATGGCCGCTTCCCTCCCTGAATGATATTAGTGACCCAGATGGGTTTTTTTTCTCCTTCCCCCAACAAATAATTGATTATTATTAGAGTCTCAATTACAATTTTTTTTATTGAACTCAAATTCCACCTTGTGCTGTGGTAGGATTTGAACCCAGGTCATTACTTGAGCTGCAAGAATAGCAAAACCAGCAATAATACCACTAGGCCATCACCTTGCCCATTTAAAAGCAATTAAATATGCTAAGACAGGTGGTAGAATCGAGAGCAGGATCACTATTCCTTATCAGTTACTTCATCAGACAGACACACACTCACAGACACACACACACACACACACACACAGACACACACACACACTCACACACACACACACTCACACAGTCACGTTTCCATTAATATTGCTGGTATGCAACACAAATAAGCTCCTATCTTTTCAAGATTTACTTTGCTACATCTCCATTATACATTAGTGTGTCGAAGTTCACACACAGCCATTGTCTTAATTCGGTCTATATGCAAATAGGTGAAGCTTAAACCCTTGTGCAGAAGGAGCGAGTCAGAAGGGGAACGCATGGCAACAATGCAATGAATACATTGGAGCGTGACATTGAATATTTTATTGTTACAAAAGCTGGAAATATCAGTATTTAAATGAATACTTGGCGAACCTTGACATATACAATAAAGGTTCATTTTTAACCTTCTGCTTTGTTGAAGCCTTCGAATATGTTACAACTGTGATGCTGATGTTATTTTCTGGACTGAAGTCTGGCTTGATAGGTTTATTTTGTTTTAACAAGGTGATCTATTACTCAACACATGCACACAAAGCTGCAGATTTGATTTTAACAATAAACCAGAAGTTTATCACTCAAAAGAAATGAAGACTAAGTACAGAATCCAAGTGTAACTGAAGTTTAAAGATTTACAGACTCAAGGCAATATACAATCTGTTAATCCCAAAAGCATTCCTTTGTAGCACTCACACCAGGGAGAATCCCCATTCCATCTGCAGGATTTAACAATGCTTCATTCCCCAGTCTTGAGAATCTGCATGCATCTTCCTTGAGCCATGATATAAATTGAGATAATACTTTCTCAGCTTCAAAAAACCCGTCATGTTTTAACCATGATGTGGAGATGCCACTGTTGGACTGGGTTTGACAGGTTTATTAAAAAATCACAAGCTTTCAGAGTGCTGCTCCTTTGTCAGGTCACCTGACAAACTCTGAAAGCTTGTGAAATTTTAAATAAACCTGTTGGACTATAACCTGGCCTCATGTGACTTCTGACTATGTTTTAACAAAACACTTCTAGTCCGTAACATTGAAACCAAATGGCTTACACTGAGGATACCTCTTCCTTGACAATTCTAAACCATCATCTTTCTTCAAGACATCTTACAAACTTTCACAACTGAAGCTTTTTTTAAACTATATTGAATAGCAGAATAGGACCTGATAGAGTCATAGAGATGTACAGCATGGACTGAAGGGTTTGTTTCCATGCTGTACATCTCTATGACTCTATCAGGTCCCAGGAGATTTATCATCTTTCAGCACTGTTGATGTCACCCCTTCAATCCTCCTATTAACGTTCATTTCCTTCAACTTTTCATTTTCCCTTACCATTTGGATCCCTACTCCTGGGAGATTACTTGTATCTTCTTCAGTGAAAACAGACACAAAGTAATCATTTAGTCATTCCCCATTATAAACTCACCTGACTTTTCCTTTAATGGACCATATTCGTTTTAACCAAAGGTTTCCTTTTCACAGACCTGTCGAATAAGTTTGGAAACTTCTGAAGGTAACAGTTTATGTCATAGAAGGACAAATAGGAACATTGTCAGCACAACTTCAAGTGTAACTGAATAGTCTTGATGGTGGTTGAATAAAGACGATATTAGGTATTATTTAAGGCAGAATATTGGTGCAGGATCCAGTGATCCAATCGTGACTATACATCACAAGTATTTAGTTGGTAATAAAGTTCATTGGAAGATTTTGTTATTATATCATATATTTATTTCCACACTGTCTGTCTTTTCACTCAAACCTGCTGACAAAGGTGGGACACTATCACCTCAGTAACTGCACAGTCATCTTTAGACAGTGGAGAATTTGATTCTCCAGTGGAGGCATGTTTACAAATTCATTTGATAAGATCTTTCTCTCTTGTGATATTCCACACAATTCCAGGATATGCTTTGGCATTCAAATTCTTGCAGGAGAATAGAGCCATCCTGCTGTTGGCCAACACTGCCATCCAGCAGTGAAAGCAGAGAGGCACTGGTTACATTGTGTGTGTGTGTGTGTGTGTGTGTGTGTGTGTGTGTGTGTCTGGTGTTTGTCTGTGCCTCTGTGCGTGTGTGTGTTTGTCTGTCTGTGTGTCTGTGTCAAGATTAGAGTGGTGCTGGAAAAGCACAGCAGGTCAGGCAGCATCCGAGGAGCAGGAAAATTGACGTTTTGGGCAAAAGCCCTTCATCAGGAATCAGAAATCGAAACATCGCTTTTCCTGCTCCTCGGATGCTGCCTGACGTGCTGTGCTTTTCCAGCACCACACTAATTTTGACTATACACTTCAGTATCTGCAGTACCCACTTCCACCTGTGTGTGTGTGTGTGTGTCTGTGTCTGTGTGTGTCTGTATGTGTGCGTGCGTGCATGTGTGTGCCTGTGTGTCTGTGTCTGTGTGTATGTGTTCGTGTGTCTGTGTCTCTGTGTGTGTGAATGTGTCTGTGTCTGTGTATGTGTGTGTCTGAAAGTGTGTGTGTGTCTGCATGTGTGTAAATATGTGTGTGACTGTGGCTGTGTGTGTGTCTGTATGTGTGTGTGTGCATGCGCGTGTGTGTCCCTGTGTCTGTGGCCCTGTGTGTGTGTGTGTGTGTCTTGAACCAAATTCCATTTAATTGATCTGAATCATATCAACAAAATGGCACAAATCCTGGACTTAGCGATCATCTTCCAAGACTTAAACTGCAAGCAACCAAAGACAGAAAGAACTCAGGGTCATTAAAAATCATGTTGTCTTCATTTTCTTTGAAGACTTTATGTGGTGATTATAACCAGGTGGACCTCATTGACTGTGAGATCCCTGACTGGGGCTGTTAACCTGGGGCCAGTCAGGGAGCCCTGGCTGACAGCTACAAACAGGAGATTCAGAGTGCATTTCTCTTCCCTGCTCTGTTAAACACAATAAGCAATGCCGTGGCTTAGATGTACAATCATTTTGCTTTCATCTCAGGTTATAACATGCAGACAGTTGACACTTAACAAATGTTAAAATCAATTTAGTGGAACATTTAAAAAAAGTAAACAGGAGATTCAGAACCTTCTCAACTCAGGGATTCCCTCTGAGCTGATGGGCCACAGTCAGTACACATATAAATGAAGGGTGACTTGGTGACGGATACTGGCCTCTGTGCAGTGATTTTCCTTTAATTTATTAGTTATTGGACTGAGTTTAACAAGGTTGGCCAGGTGGATGTCATAAAATCTGAGTTCCCTGATTGGGGCTGGTCCAATCAGGGAACCCTGGCTGACAGAAAGAAACAGGAGTGTCTGTTCAAAGTTTGTGAGAAGATTTGTAACGCGGAGTGCTCGTTGTGGTTCTGTTCGCCGAGCTGGGAATTTGTGTCGCAGACGTTTCGTTCCCTGTCTAGGTGACATCCTCTGTTCACTCTGAGAATTGGCTCTGAGGGAGCTGGATCAGTGTTATGTTCTCTCTGTGTATAAACAAAGGTGGACTTGGTGTTCAGTTGGGAGCTATTGGTTGAACTTGAGAAATAGATATTCTATTTTCAGATTTGATTTTAATCGCCCTGACTTTATCCAGCTAACAACTTTGCTTAGTCAGAAGTCACACGACATCAGTTATAGTCCAGCAGGTTTAGTTGAAGTCAGAAAAATTTGTAGCTGCTTCTTTATCAGGCAGAAGGCAGATCCTCGCTGCATTATTGCAGTTTTTTCGAATAGCTCCTGCCACCGATTAAACAATTCTCCAGTGAATGTAGTTACAGACACAGCCCGTAAGGTGCTGGCCTCTCTCTAAAAGGATACTGGTGGACCCAGTGTGCTCGCTCTCCAGGTACAGCAGGACACAACCTCCCTGTGGAGGGGAGGCAGGCAATGGGGAACTCTGACTCCCCTCTACGGCCCACTGTCTGGGCCAACTGATCAATACTTTGGCCAGGTCCATGAGTAAGGCCTTTGACCTGCTCACTCACCTCCACACTGAATACCCATGGTCATGGGCTCCACAACAGCCCAATATAACGTTTAGTTCGGCTCATGAACCACCTTAATGAACATTTGCTGTGTGCACCAACGTCCACTGCACGTGGAAACAGCAGGACTCCTTCCACTGGGGCTCCCACCACCCAGCCATAGTATGGAACTCCAAGCCGTCTCTGGGAGGAACCCAGAGCATTTCTTACAGTCTGTTCTGATATGACGTGAGAGTTCCATTCCCGTTATAAGAGAATTGTGTAATAGCCGCACTATTTAAATTGATGGGACAGGAATCCCATTATTGTCAATGCAGGTCAGGAGAGTTCATAAATGGTCTAAATTCTGCAATCATGCTAAAGCCAATTCACGTTGAAGAAATGCACATTATAGCAGAACCAATTTTATCTTGATAACCTCTCCCACCACATTATCCAGAATAAGTTACCAACACTGTCCACAAGGGACACTACTCTTTTCTCTGTATCATTTGATAACCCACTACCAAATTATCCAACCACTGAGAGAACCAGATGGGCTTTTACAACAAATGGTCACCATTAGGCTGTCTTTCTTAATTCTCAGGTTTCATATTGAATGTCACCACTTGCTATGGCAGGGCCTTGACCCAGGTCTCTGGATTACTCGCCCAGTGTCATTACCACATAATCCAATACAATCACTAACCAAGCCTTGCTGACATTCCCGAGGTCCAGTCCAGACAGATAAGGAAGACACACCAACATTGGACAGCTCGCTGAGCTTAGGAATCCCCATCAAAGTCAGTCAGGGCTATGCAGGCAGCTCGATACTGGGGGAGAGTTGGTGGGAAGGCACCTGGACAAGTACCTGGTCCCCAGAAAGAGCAAACAGGGTTAAAGTCATCCACTTTACCAAGTTGGAGCTGCTCCTGGAATTGGGAATGTGGCTCAGCATTGACAGGGATAGGAGGCAAACCCCACTGGAACTGATATGGATGGAGTGATATAAATATTTGAACTCAGACCTGTGCAGTAAGATTAATCTGCAGAGGCTGGAATAATGTCCTGGTCATGTGACTATTTTCAGTAGCTCTGAGATCATCTCAGTTATTGGTTCCTATTACAGGTCTATTAGCTAATGCCGGTGTAATGTACTGCCACTGGGGTCAATTACAGGCACACCATGGCTTAGTAATGACAGCAAAACAGGCTGGCTACTCTTTCACACACACACAGACACACACACAGACACTCACACAGACACACACTCATGCAGACACACACACACACTCACACATACACACACACACACACATACACACACACACATACACACACACACACACACACACACACACATACACACGCACACATACACACACACACACACACACACACACTCACTCACACAGACACACACTCACACTCACGCAGCCACCCACACACTCATGCAGCCACACACACACACTCACTCACACAGACACACACACACTCATACTCATGCAGCCGCAGCCACACACACACTCTCTCATTCACACTCACGCAGACACACACACACTCACACACACTCATGCAGACACACTCACGCAGACACAAACATTCACACAGACACACACACACTTACGAAGACACACAGATACACACACACATGCACATACTCTCACTCACACTCACGTAGACACACATACACACTCACGCAGATACATACACACAAACACACACACGTGCATATACACACACTCCCATAGACACACACACACACACACACACACAGACACATGCACTCACAAAGACACACACTCACACAGACAGACACACCCACACATTCGCACACTGACAGACATACACTCACACAGACATAGACAGACACTCACTCCATACAGACAGGTACAACTCACAGACATAGACACACATACACACACACTCATGCAGACACACACACACACACACATACATGCCCACACGCACCCACTCCCACAGACACTGACACACACACACACTCACAGGCACAGACATATATACACACACTCACGCAGACACACACTGATACAGACACATACATAGACACACACAGACAGACAGGTCTATGATTCCATTTTCTCTCTACCTCCCACCCACCGTGGATGGCATGGTGGCACAGTGGTTAGCACTGCTGCCTCACAGCGCCAGAGACCTGGGTTCAATTCCCGCCTCAGGTGATTGACTGTGTGGAGTTTGCACATTCTCCCTGTGTCTGCGTGGGTTTCCTCCGGGTGCTCCGGTTTCCTCCCACAGTCCAAAGATGTGCCGGCCAGGTGAATTGGCCATGCTAAATTGCCTGTAATGTTAGGTAAGATGTGGATGTGGGGGTACGGGTGGGTCGGTGTGGACTTGTTGGGCCAAAGGGCCTGTTTCCACACTGTAAGTAATCTGAACAGTGGGGTTAGTTTAGCTTCCCTCCAAACTGTAGGAATAGTTCCATTTTCTAAAGAAATTTGGAAGGTAGCCGCTAATGTATCTATTATTTCTAGGGCCATTTCCTTACATATTCTGGGACGTTGATGATCAGTCCCTGGGGATTTATCAGTCTTCAATCCCTCCAACATCATTTCTGTACTAATACTGATGTGTTTCAGTTCCTCACACTCACCAAACCCCATCATTTCCGGTATGCTCTTTGTGTTCTCCGTTGTGAACCCAGAAGCAAATTATGCCAAGTCATACTTCAACAGTTTGTAGACAGGTACTTATTGTGTAGTCTGCTACCTGTGGATTGAAACATTAGTGTATGTGCACTTAGTGTTCATGTCCCGTGGAATGCTGGGAGGTGGAATGTGGTTGATTTCTGAAAATGCTCCATTGCAAACTGCTTTTTGCTTATTGTTGTTTTTAAGTGAAATGTGTTCTTGCTGAAGAACCAGGTATGCTGTCCAATGATAAAAATTATTAATTTGTCATGTAATGTTTGGTTTGCTATTATTATTTAGTTACCATTTATTGCTGTATGTTTGTAGATTCTTAAATGTGTTTACGTCTGTGTGTGTGTATGTGGGTGTCTGTGTGCGCGTATGTGGGTATCTGTGTGCATGTATGCGTGTGTGCATGTATTTGTGTGCATGCATGTGTTTATATCTGTGTGTGCACATATGTGTCTGTGTGCATGTACTTGTGTGTGCATGCGTATGTTTGTGTTTGTGTGCACATGTGTGTGCCTGTATGTGTGTAGGTGTATGTGTGTATTTGTGTGTTCATGTGTGTGTTTCGGTGTGTGTGTTTGTGCTTGTGTCTGTGTGTGCACACATGTGCATATGTATATGCATTTATGTCTTGTGTGTGTGCGTCTGTGTATGTATGTGTGTGAGAGTGTGTGTGTGCCTATGTGTGTGTGTATGTGTGTCTGTGTGCGTGTGTGTGCGTGCGTGCGTAAAGCTACCAACGCTAAATATCAGTGTTAGCTTCATAATAACATAACAACACGTGCACTCTGATATATAAAACAACACACGACAGGTGCAGCAAGCGTCTTTGTTGATCAATCTCTCGTTTATGGCTTTGAGCTTGCAGAGGTGTGTCCTTGGTTAGTAAGTAAAGCAGAGATAGTTATCACTTTTTAAACAGTGCAGAGTTCAGTTTAACTCATAAACACTCCATCTGGCCTGGCAGCATTCAAGACAGGAAATGAGTAAAAGCCAGTGGTCTGATTTCTAGTTATTAACTTTAGTTATTCTCATTTCCAGTTTTTTAACTCCCCATTCCTTTTGTTTTGCAAATATTATCGATAATATGATGGTTGTTACTTCCTATACTATAATAGGGCAACATATGGGAAACATTACATTCCATCCAGTCAATGCTGGACCTGATCTCAATGTTTCAGGTAGAGTTTTGCCAAGTGAAAATTATTGTGCTTCTAACCTGTGTTGGACCTGATCCAAAAATGTGTGATGGGGGATAGTAGATTCAGCTTCTGTTTATATCCAAAAATAAATCTGTCAATATCCATCTCGAAAGTTTCAGTTATCCCAGCACAAACAGTCTTGCAGAGAGGGGGAATGTTAGCTTTTAACCACCTGTGGTGGAACAAACTATCTCCTAACATCATTCTCATGTGCCCTGCCTATTACATTCTCCTGAACTCTGACTGAACAGTAACAAATTGCAGGTAAAGCTCAGTTCTGAGGACGGCTCGCTGGACCTGAAATGTTAACACTGACTTCTCTTCCCAGATACTGCCAGACCTGCTGAGCTTTTCCAGCAATCTTTGTTTTTGTTTCTGATTTACAGCAACCACAGTTCTTTCGGTTTTTATTTCATATTGGACTGAACAGTATTCTCTTGGACAATGGGTATATTTACAGAGGAACAAATGGGATTTTAAAAACAGAACATTTAAACAAAAACAGCAAAGATTGGTGAAAAAAATAATGAGGGGGATTTTCAAATGCAATAGAAAACTAGCTATAACATCTGAACAAATAAACATGATGAGGAGGTGCCGGTGTTAGACTGGGGTGACAAAGTTAAAAATCACATAACACCAGGTTATAGTCCAACAGACGGGGCATGTTTCATGTCAGACATATATATATAATTATACCAAGGATTTCATTGAATATCTATGTGACTGTCCAGCGAATTGTACAAGGGCTTTATCACCTGCATTGTTATGTCAAGAGAGTTGGTAAAATATTAAATAAAAGCAAATTACTGCGGATGCTGGAATCCGAAACCAAAAGAGAAAATACTGGAAAATCTCAGCAGGTCTGACAGCATCTGTAAGGAGAGAAAAGAGCTGACATTTTGAGTCTAACTGACCCTTTGTCAAAGCTAAAAAAAGGGAGAAATAGGAAGGTATTTATACGAGGAGCGTACCTCCTTATTTCTTCCTTTTTTTTAAGCTTTGACAAAGGGTCAGTTAGTCTCAAAACGTCAGCTCTTTTCTCTCCTTACAGATGCTGTCAGACCTGCTGAGATTTTCCAGCATTTTCTCTTTTGGTTTGTAAAATATTCTTTGTTGGGAGACCAGTTAAAGGTCACATTATAAACATAAAAGCAGTTCAGGAGAGGAATTCGCACATTTCACAGGGTGTCACCATTCTTAAAGCCAAGGCATGTTCTTTTTTATAACCACCTGATTGAGCTATATAGATTGCATTGCCAAAGAGTACAACACAGTAATCTGGTGCTTTCCCAGGTAGTGGCACTGCGCCAGGATTTGCCCATTTTCTATCTCATTTAGCAGACTGGTAGCAGCTGCCACAGGACGCAGGCTGGGACAGTATCTGGGCAATCAGCCAAGCCTCATAAAGACATGCATTTCTTTTAAAAGATTTACCACTTCAAACTGCATTTGTCTTCGTGTAAGGAGCCATGGTAGCTGTGCTCCAGTCAGTTTCCCAAATTCCTCCTTCACCTCCCGTAAAATAACAGTGACAAATCCAAGTATTCTCAATAAGACACAGTGTAACATGTGCTCCAGCTACTGGGCTATTTGGTTGCCTGGAGATGACAAAAAACAGATTTGAATTTGGCCAATCAGTTTAAACTATTCCTCGAAAAATACCAAACTCCAATCCAGTTTGAATTGAGTATTCTGACAATCTTAAAAGCCAATGGCACAATCCGATGCTCTGGAGTATAAGACCAAAGAAGATTGAACAGTTGGAAGGAGAACTGCCAAACCCCAGCGGGTAAAAGACTGCCTGAAAATTAGCACTCTTAAAAGTACCTTTCTCAATAAGTAACCTGTGAATCAGAATCCCTAAGATGAAGAAGACATGGGAAGATCCAAATAGAAGAACCGAAAGCTGCCTGGTTTTGAGATAAGAAGGTGTTGCTTTGTAAATCTTAATTGTGAATTTTATTGGGCTAGTATTATAGAAGGGAAGATAATGGATAGGATAGAGGAAGGAGTTGTAAATAGTGGTTAGTTGGCACTTTTCCCTCCATTCCAGGAGCACGTTGGGTCTCGGTTTCATATTTTATTATAGATGCAATCCCTACAGCAGTGCAGCACTCCCTCAGCAATGCCAGCCCTTTAGGTACTCAATGCATAGAGTGGGATTTCAGTATCCATCTCCAGACTCCAGAGGCAGAGAGCTACCCAGCAGCTTGACACAGTGAGTCTGTCTTCGTCTGCTACAGACTATCACTTTTCTCGTTGGATTGTAAATTTAATCCTCTACTCCTCCAACTCCAGACTAAGGTACGTTGGCTGTCAGTCCAGCAATACAGCAATTTAAAATTTCTCGTTTCCACGTTCCAAGGCATATCCCCCTGCCCTCTGTTCCTCCTCCTCCTCCAATCTCTGAGAACACTGCTCTCTCCCACCTCTAGCTTCTTCTACAACCATCACTGTCCAGATTGGAATGGGATCCCAACCAGGTGAATCACACAGGATAGGAGCTCCCCGATTGGGGGGCTGTTAACCCGGTCCAATCAGGGAGCCCTGGCTGACAGATATCATGGGGAGTGTCGAAGGCTCTCAAGCAAAAAGAGAAATTGCTGGAAAAGCTCCGCAGGTCTGGCAGTATCAGTGGAGAGAAATCAGAGTTAACGTTTCAGGTTGGGTGAGCCTTCCTCCAGGGGCTCTGTTTGCTCTCGGAGCTGGATCTGAGCTAGCGGGGTCAGTGCCAGTGTACTGTGCACCTGTAAGTAAAGAGTGGGATACTGGACTCTGTGGAGTTACTTCAACTGCTTCGATCGATTTGATTTGATTTATTGTTGTCACATGTTTTTAGATTACTTACAGTGTGGAAACAGGCCCCCCCGGCCCAACAAGTCCACACCAACCCTCCAAAGCACAACCCACCCATACCCTTACATTTACCCCCTACCTAACACTACGGGCAATTTAGCATGGCCAATTCACCTGGCCTGCACATCTTTGGACTGTGGGAGGAAACCGGAGCACCCGGAGGGAACCCACGCAGACACGGGGAGAACGTGCAAACTCCACACAGACAGTCGCCTGAGTCGGGAATTGAACCCGGGTCTCAGGCGCTGTGAGGCAGCAGTGCTAACCACAGTGCCACCATGCCGCCCTGTACAGGGATACAGTGAGAGGTTTTGTTTTGTGCCCTAACTGGTCGAGTCATACCTTATATAAATGCATCAGGGCAACAGGACAGAATGCAGAATATAGTGTTACAGCCACAGAGCAGGTGAAGAGAAAGATCAACCCTAATATATGAGAGGTCCGTTCTTAAGTCTGATAACAGTGGGGGAAGAAGCTGTTATTACGTCTGTTGGTCCATCATTTGTAGTTTAATGGTACCTTGGAAAATACCTCACCTCTCCTTCCATTCCCATCAAATCACTCCCACTCTTGCCTGCCAAGGATTCAATCCTTGGGAAGTGCATTGGAAGGTTCTTCTACATGACACGGTTTAGAAATAAAAATTGATATCCGTCATTGACAGACTCACCTGGCATTCCCACAATCCCTACAGTGTGGAAGCAGGCCATTCGGCCCATCGGGTCCACACCAACCCTCTGACGGTTGTCTCACCCAGACTCACCCTAACCCTGTATCCCTGCATTTGCCTTGGCTAACCCACCTAGCCAGCACATCCCTGGTCACCATGGGGCAATTTCCAATCCACCGTAACCTGCCCACCTTTGGACTGTGGGAGGAAACCGGAGCACCTGGAGGAAACCCATACAAACACGGGGAGAACGTGCAAACTCCACACAGACAGTTGCCCGGACTGGAATCAAACACGGGTCCATCAGACTTAAAATGTAGGAGCAGAAATTAGGCCATTCAGCCCATCAAGTCCGCTCACCATTCAATCATGGCTGATAAGTTTCTCAACCCCATTCCCCTGCTTTCTCCCTGTAACCCTTGATACTTAAGAATCTATCTACCTCAGTTTAAGTATACTCAATGACCTGGCCTCCACAGCCTTCTGTGGCAATGCAGTCGATAGGTAGGGTTCCTGGCGCTGTGAGGCAGCAGTGCTAACCACTGAGCCACCGTGCTGCCTCAGTATTCCTTTAAAACATCAAAACCCAGTTGTAATGTGAAAGCAGAACGCTGTGGGTGTTGGAAATCTGAAATAAAGAGAGATGGTGCTGGAGAAACTCAGCAGGTCCGATATGGCTCTTTCTCATTTAAACTATTGCATGCCTGGAGTCAAGGGGGCAATGAATCGCAGGTTCAGTCATTTGGCTTTGAGCATCTGGGTCAGCACGATGTAGGATGGAACGAGCACTTGCTGAGTGATCCCTCGCCTGAAGGGTTTGTAGCGTGGGCTGGTTTGTTTCGAGACAATATGTCACTCAGTTCCACCATTGCTGTTGGAAGGAAGTGAACAGTGTGACAATATTTATTCAGCAGGACTGGGGCTTTATTTGAATAGCTGCCTGTTGAAGCCTCACACACAAGGCCTCTTCGTCATTATTACCAAATCGGAATTCTGATTAGTGAGAGGAGCCAGGAGGGGGTTCCTGAAGGCCCTGAGTTTAAAAAAAAACAATAGTCATAAGTTTATAATCGAGCCTTTCACGACCTCAGCAGTTGCCAAAGTGGCAAAAGAAGTAACTTTTTATCCCTCCACCCTTCAGGCTCTCTGCCTGTATTCCTGATGAAGGGCTTTTGCCCGAAACACGATTTTCCTGCTCCTCGGATGCTGCCTGACCTGCTGTGCTTTTCCAGCATCACTCTAATCTAAACTTTTGAAGTGTCCCAGAGATAATGCCAGGAACACAACAACCAATTAACGCCCCTTAAACAACAAAAGCAAGACGCTGGAGGTCAGAGAGTGAACAGAAAAATATGGAACCGAACCGCTGGCAAGAGAGTGAAGTGGGAAACTGAGTTAACGTTTCAGATCTTGAACTTCTGTCAGAACTGGAGGGTTTGAACTATAGGGAGAGGCTGAACAGGCTGGGGCTGTTTTCCCTGGGGTGACCTTATAGAGATTTACAAAATCATGAGAGGCATGGATAGGGTAAAAAGACAAGGTACTTTCCTCAGGGTGGGGGAGTCCAGACCTAGATGGCATAGGTTTATGGTGAGAGGCGAAAGGTTTAAATGGGACCTAAGGGGCAACTTTTTCATGCAAAAGGTGGTGCATGTATGGAATGAGCTGCCAGAAGATGTGGTGGAGACTGGTACAATTGCAACATTTAAAAGGCATCTGGATGGGTATATGAATAGAAAGGGTTTAGAGGGAGATGAGCCGGGTGCTGGCAAATAGGGCTCCTGTGTGACACTTAGAATATCTGGTCATAGAGTCATAGAGATGTACAGCACAGAAACAGACCTTTCAGCTCAACCCATCCATGTTGACCAGATATCCCAACCCAATCTAGTCCCACCTGTCAGCATCCGGCCCATATCCCTCCAAACCCTTCCAATTCATATACCCATGCAGATGCCTCTTAAATGTTGCAATTGTACCAGCCTTCACCACATCCTCTGGCAGCACATTCCATACACGTACCACCCTCTGCATGAAAACGTTGCCCCTTAGGTCCCTTTTATATCTTCCCCCTCTCACCCTAAACCTGTGCCCTCTAGTTCTGGACTCCCCAACCCCAGGGAAATGACTTTGCTGGCCACTACACCTCCAGTTTTGGCGTCATCTACAAACTTACTAACTGTACCTCTTATGCTCGCATCCAAATCATTTATGTAAATGACAAAAAGTAGAGGCACCCAGCACCGATCCTTGTGGCATTCCACTGGTCACAGGCCTCCAGTCTGAAAAACAACCCTCCACCACCACCTTCTGTCTTCTACCTTTGAGCCAGTTCTGTATCCAAATGGCTAGTTCTCCCTGTATTCCATGAGATCTAACCTTGCTCATCAGTCTCCCATGGGGAACCTTGTCGAACGTCTTATTGAAGTCCATATAGATCACATCTGCTCTGCCCTCATCAATCCTCTTTGTTACTTCATCAAAAAACTCAATCAAGTTTGTGCGACATGATTTCCCACACACAAAACCATTTTGACTATCCCTAATCAGTCCTTGCCTTTCCAAATACACGTACATCCTGTCCCTCAGGATTCCCTCCAACAACTTGCCCACCACCGAGGTCAGGCTCACCGGTCTATAGTTCCCTGGCTTGTCTTTACCACCCTTCTTAAACAGTGGCACCACGTTTGCCAACCTCCAGTCTTCCGGCACCTCACCTGTGACTATCGATGATCCAAATATCTCAGCAAGAGGCCCAGCAATCACTTCTCTAGCTTCCCACAGAGTTCTCGGGTACACCTGATCAGGTCCTGGGGATTTATCCACCTTTACCCGCGGCATGGATGAGTTGGACCGAAGGGTCTGTCTCCAATGCTGTGCAACTCTTTGACTCTATAACCAGAAAAATCATATCATTATCAAAATGATGTCAGAGAGAGGCCCAATCTCTCTGCCCATGATAACTCTCTGTAACAGCATTTCACTAAAGTCCCATTCACCTGCCTTTTCCCCTAAAACCTTACAATTCTTTTTACTTGAGATCATTGTCCAGTTCTCTTTCTGAGGCTCCAGTTGGCTCTGACTACACTAAGCTCTTGGGATTTGTCATTCACCATGTGAAAGGTTTGCCATATTACCATAATCTCTTTCCAAATCTCTTGCAGGAACACCTTCAGCCACGTGACTTTGAACCCTTCAGTTGGATCACCTCTTCATCTTCTCTTCTCTGATGGTATTAGCTGTAGCTTTTCTAAACCATCCACGTAGCTGTCGTTCCTTACCATCTCTGAAACCATCCTCATGGGGATTTTCAGTGCCCCCAGTTGAGATGATTTAAAATTCCAACAGATTTTAAGCAAATACAGAGGCAGGGAAGGGGAGGGGTGGGAGGAATATGTGATGGCTATCACAAACAACTGAGTAATAACAGAATTGTTACAGCACAGATGGTGGCCATTCATCCCATTGCACCTGTACAGCTTCTGTTATCGTGCGTCAATCTTCTGCTTTCGCCCCATGTCTCTGCACACCATGACCATCCACTGCCCCTCTCGAATGCCTCGATTGAAGCACATTTGCAGGCAGTTCTGTTTTAGAGATGTTGGTTAAGGGGACAAATGTCTTAGGCCAGGGCAAAGAAACATAGAAAATAGGAGCAGGAACAGGCTATTCAGCCCTTCGAGCCAGCTCTACTATCCAATATGATCATGGCTGACCACGCAATCTCAGTGCCCCATTCCCATCCTATCCTCGTGCCCCTTGACCCCTTTAGCCACAAAGGAAAACAAAAGTCAAACTTGCAAGTAACGTTTTTTTACTTGAACTGAATGGCAACTCTCCTTCCACATATAAACTGACTGCTGTGTGTGTTAAGAGAAAAAATGTTTGAATTTAAGAAGCGTCTTTTACCAGAGGATGTTCCAAAACACTTGACACCAACAATTAGATTAGATTACTTACAGTGTGGAAACAGGCCCTTCGGCCCAACAAGTCCACACCGACCCGCCGAAGCGCAACCCACCCATACCCCTACATATACCCCTTACCTAACACTACGGGCAATTTAGCATGGCCAATTCACCTGACCCGCACATCTTTGGACTGTGGGAGGAAACCGGAGCACCCGGAGGAAACCCACGCAGACACGGGGAGAACATGCAAACTCCACACAGTCAGTCACCTGAGTCGGGAATTGAACCCAGGTCCCTGGTGCTGTGAGGCAGCAGTGCTAACCACTGTGCCACCGTGCCGCCCTCAACAATGTCCTTTTCAAGTGTGGCTACCATTGGGATGTAATTCCGATTAATGCAATTATTATGAAAGTGTAAGGAGTACTGTACCTTAAAGAGAGTTGAGAGCTAGCAAGGCCTTACAGAGGCACAGAGAGTCTGGAACAAGGTAACAATCTAATGCTTGGTCAGAACAGCTAGCGCTGGCTGGGTTGCTATGAGACAAAAACAAAATCAAGTTGGGCCAATCAGTTTAAATTATGCCCCAAGATACCAAACTCCAATCAAGTTTGAATTTGGTATTTTGACAATATTAAAACCAATGAAATGATGTGATGTTTTGGGGTATAAAACTGGAGAAGGTTTAGAATCTTTCTAGCTCTTATTTAACACTGAGATCAATATACACTTTGCTAAATAAAACTGAAAGAACTGAGGATGCTGTAAGTCAGAAATAAAAACAGAAGTTGCTGGAAAAGCTCAGCAGGTCTGGCAGCATCTGGCAGTATCTCAGAACGCAAAGGTCACTGGATCCTAAACATTAACTCTGGTTTCTCTTTACAGATGCTGTGAGACCTGCTGAGCTTTTTCATCAATTACTGTGGTGGAGGATGGAGACTGCAATTCCATCTGTTGTTTCTGTCTTTGGGTTTCAACCTACTGCATGTTTCCCAAACATTTACCACATGACCAAACCCCCACCCAGAGCTTCACCCTATCATATATCACAGGACCACTCCCCCAGAGCTTCACCCTATCATATATCACAGGACCAACCTCCAGAGCTTCACCCTATCATATATCACAGGACCAACCTCCAGAGCTTCACCCTATCATATATCACAGGACCACTCCCCCAGGGCTTCACCCTATCATATAGCACAGGACCAACCTCCAGAGCTTCACCCTATCATATATCACAGGACCAACCTCCAGGGCTTCACCCTATCATATATCACAGGACCATTCCCCAGGGCTTCACCCTATTATATATCACATGACCACTCCCCTAGGGCTTCACCATATCATATATCACACGATCACTCCCCCAGGGCTTCACCCTATCATATATCACAGGACCAACCTCCAGGGCTTCACCCTATCATATATCACAGGACCACTCCCCCAGGGCTTCACCCTATCATATATCACAGGACCACTCCCCCAGGGCTTCACCATATCATATATCACACGATCACTCCCCCAGGGCTTCATCCTATCATATATCACAGGACCACTCCCCTCGGGCTTCACCATATCATATATCACATGACCACTCCCCCAGGGCTTCACCCTATCATATATCACACGACCAATCCCCTCGGGCTTCACCATATCATATATCACACGACCACTCCCCTCAGGCTTCACCATATCATATATCACATGACCACTCCCCCAGGGCTTCACCCTATCATATATCACACGACCACTCCCCTCGGGCTTCACCATATCATATATCACACGACCACTCCCCCAGGGCTTCACCCTATCATATCTCACATGATCACTCCCCCAGGGCTTCACCCTATCATATATCACATGATCACTTCCCCATGGCTTCACCCTATCATATATCACACGACCATTCCCCTTGGGCTTCACCCTATCATATGTCACAAGACCATTCCCCCAGGGCTTCACCCTATCATATATCACAGGACCACTCCCCCAGGGCTTCACCATATCATATATCACACGATCACTCCCCCAGGGCTTCATCCTATCATATATCACAGGACCACTCCCCTCGGGCTTCACCATATCATATATCACATGACCACTCCCCCAGGGCTTCACCCTATCATATATCACACGACCAATCCCCTCGGGCTTCACCATATCATATATCACACAACCACTCCCCTCAGGCTTCACCATATCATATATCACATGACCACTCCCCCAGGGCTTCACCCTATCATATATCACACGACCACTCCCCTCGGGCTTCACCATATCATATATCACACGACCACTCCCCCAGGGCTTCACCCTATCATATCTCACATGATCACTCCCCCAGGGCTTCACCCTATCATATATCACATGATCACTTCCCCATGGCTTCACCCTATCATATATCACACGACCATTCCCCTTGGGCTTCACCCTATCATATGTCACAAGACCATTCCCCCAGGGCTTCACCCTATCATATATCACACGACCACTCCCCTCGGGCTTCACCATATCATATATCACACGACCACTCCCCTAGGGCTTCACCCTATCATATATCACATGACCACTCCCCCAGGGCTTCACTCTATCATATATCACAGGGCCACTCCCCCAGGGCTTCACTCTATCATATATCACATGATCACTTCCCCATGGCTTCACCCTATCATATATCACAGGACCACTCCCCCAGGGCTTCACCCTATCATATATCACACGACTATTCCCCTAAGGCTTCACCATATCATATATCACAGCACCAACCCCTGGCAACATCTGGTTGAGTTAAAGTGGTCCCACCAAGTCTCCTTTCTACTCTTTTAAATAAACCTCAAACAAGTTAGAAAGCCCCAGGCCTATTTCTAGTTATTAAAAGTAACCTATTTGGACATGTTATGATGTACATCCTGGGTCGGGTGGGACTTGAACCTGAACCTTCTGAGTCAAAGGTAGAGACATTACTACTGCTTGAGAATAACCCCCCAATTCTCCATGCCATGCTGAGTCTAAGGGCCTATCTAATTAGCAATGATAGACTATTGAGTATTAATGAGTCACAACAAGAGGAGGTGCTTGTTTTAACAATAAAATGTAATTTGTTCCATAATAGCATTAGATACTAGATATATTGATGAGACGGATATAATGACGTTGATTACTGGGAGCCAACAGGCAGGCACAACACATCCATCTCCAATGGGAACTACTGCTAAACTGTTTCTTCTCCCCCCCCAATCTGATGACATCAGTATGATGTCATCAGATTGGGTGCATGAACTCTTTGTTTCAGAGAACACCTCTGGGATACCCGCACCAACCAACCCAACCGCCCCGTGGCTGAACACTTCAACTCCCCCTCCCACTCCGTCAAGGACATGCAGGTCTTTGGCCTCCTCCATCGCCAGACCATGGCAACACGACGCCTGGAGGAAGTGCGCCTCATCTTCCGCCTAGGAACCCTCCAACCACACGGGATGAATGCAGATTTCTCCACCTTCCTCATTTCCCCTCCCCCCACCTTATCTCAGTCCCAACCCTCAGACTCAGCACCGCCTTCTTGACCTGCAATCTTTTTCCCGACCTCTCCGCCCCCAACCCCTCACCGGCCTATCACCCTCACCGTGACCTCCTTCCACCTATCGCATTCCCAACACCCCTCCCCAAGTCCCTCCTCCCTACCTTTTATCTTAGCCTGCTTGGCACACCCTCCTCATTCCTGAAGAAGGGTTTATGCCTGAAACGTCGACTCTCCTGCTCCTTGGATGCTGCCTGACCTGCTGCGCTTTTCCAGCAACACATTTTTAAGCTCTGATCTCCGGCATCTGCAGTCCTCACTTTCTCCTGCATGAACTCTTTCAAAGCTCTATTATCTTACCCCACCCCCTTCTCCCAGGCCTTTCCTTCCACATAGTTAATGTAGATACATTTAGATATGTCATTGCTTTTACACATACCTCTATCTCCTCTCCCCTCACCCCCACACATTCTGATGGTCTGGAACTTTAACAATGCTATTAGAAAGAGTTCTCTTTTTTTTTAAGTTCTCTAAGTTTTGCTTGGGGACTGTTAACCTTGATTCTGATCTTCTGTAAAGCATTTCTCTGGTTAAGCATCTTTCATCTGCAGGGTGTCTTTCATGGAGGAGGTTATAGGGTCGTAGTCATGGAGTCATACAGCACGGAAACAGACCCTTCGGTCCAACCAGTCCATGCCAAACATAATCCCAAACTAAATTAGTCCCACCTGCCTGCTTCCGGGCCATATCCCTCCGAACATTTCTTATCCATGTACTCATCCAAATGTCGCTTAAATATTGTCACTGTACCCACACCCACCACTTCCTCAGGAGGTTTATACGACACATAAACTACTCTCCTAATGAAAAGGTTGCCTCTTGTGTTTTTAATCTCCTGAGTTCCCTTCACAGCAGATATTGTCCTGGTAACCACTCCTGCAAATGCTTCTGTTGTAGGGGACTCTACCACTTCCCAGTGTGATTAATTTTTACTCTCTATAGCCCACAGTATTTTCTTTGCGCCTCTTCGCAGTGCCATGGTGAAGAGTTGCTCCTGGAATACTGTTATTGCCAGTTCCTGTGCCTGTCAGTGCTGCTGGCTATACTCCCCTTTCCCCATATCACTAAGCTAGTCCTTTCTCCCCCTAAAACCTGTTCCTTGGCTCAAGGAGACTCTGTCCTTGATTTTTTTCAGTGGGGTAATAGATCAGGCCGGGCTCCGATCAGTCTGGTTTGGTAGAGAGATGAAAGGGATTTTGAGAGGCCTTTTTGTTTATATGTAAACAGTCAGGCCAAATTGGTCACGTTTTAGAAGTGACCTGGAGAATGAAAGGGGAGTGGTCAGTTCTTTAGCTGAGTAGTTTAGTTCAGACCAGAACTGGCAAGGAGTTCAACAGTGAGCTGTGTGGACACTCTCCCTTCTGCCCTATCAACTTCAACCTGTAAGCATTTGACCCTTTTTTTTGTCCTGTGTTTTAAAGGGGGTTTGCTTATTGGGACTGTTATGTATATTCAGAACAGCATAATTAAGTCTACTTTGGATAGACTGAGTTCTGTACGGGTTCTTTATTCTGTTTTTTGTGTTTCATTGCGTAATTTTTGTGAATACATTTTTTTGTCTGTTTTAAATCTAGTCGTCAACCTCGCTATCTTGCGCCGGGTGATTTTCACTGTACACTTACTGAAACAAATTGCAAAGTTATGCTCTGGGCGGCCTGCTTAAGAATGTTTTGAGTGGTCTGGCCTAGTCCACAATACCTTGGAGCTGCTGACTGACCGCGTGTTAAAGTGGTAACGTTTCTAAAGAGGCAAACTCTCTCGTCTCCTAAAACTCTTTTCTCCAGGTGGAACGGATATTTTCCCATCACCAAAGATCCTCAGACGGCACCTTTCAAAAGCACGACCATGTTCGTCCACAACAGCAGCAGATACATGGGAACACCGCCCCCTGCATGTTTCCCTCTAAGCCACTCACCATCCCAACTTGGAAATATATCGCCATTCCTTCAAAACCCTGGAATTCCCTCCCTCAGAGCATGATGGGTGGTGGACTGCAGCGGTTCAAGAAGGCAGCTCACCCCCACCTTCTCAAGGGGCAACTAGGGACGGGCAATAAATGCTGGGCCCAGTGATGCCCATATTCCATGATTGAATTAAAAAGTCCAGAGAAGTCAAGCTCCCTGCTGCATTAGTCTGCGTGCCCAGTGAGAGATGTCCCACAGTGCTCAGACATCTGCCACCATGGAACAGTATCCTTTTAAAATTTCCAATCTCAGTTCTGCACCGGGAAAATACAATTCGCTTTTCCCAATATTGAAACGGCCCACTTTAAGGTGATTCACCGCACTGCATCATTCGAACAATGCCAGGATTTGTAGCTTGCTTGCCTCACCGGGAACTGTTTTAAAACAGGGACAGGGCCAGCAGTGATCTGAAGCTTTACATAAAGCTCAGTCACAGCCAGGAATCAGACAATGAAGCAATGACTTAGAAAGCTGTCTGTGTCAGGGCCGCTGTGACCTGTCGAACTGACATGTTTCCTGCACACTGCTCCATTGCTATAAGTGATGACATCTCCTTCCTTTCCATTTTCACCACGGCCTCTGTAGAAGTCGCGTGTATTGTACACGGGCACACACTCCTGTTAACAGAGCTCCATTGTCCGTCCTCTGTTTGGTGGAGGCAACATTAACTGCTGTGGTTCCCAATGCTTCCTTCCTCTTTATTCACATACAGGGCAGCACGGTGGCTCAGTGGTTAGCTCTGCTGCCAGGGACCCGGGTTCAATTCCGGCCTTGGGTGTCTGACTGTGTGGAGTTTGCACATTCTCCTTATGTCTGCGTGGGTTCCCTCTTGGTGCTCCGGTTTCCTCCCACAATCCAAAGACGTGCAGGTTAGATGGATTGGCCACGCTAAATTACCTGTGGTAGTCAGGGATGTGTCAGTTAGGTGCATTAGTCAGGGGGTAAATATAGGGGAATGAGTCTGGGCGGGTTACTCTTTGGAGGGTGGTTGTGGACTTGGTGGACCAAATGGCCTATTTCTAAATTGTAGGTAGTCTAATCTAGAACAGGATGAGGGCGTTGTGAGGAGGAAGGAGAGCAGGGAATAGGAACAGGCTGAGAGGCCACTGTGGATATTCTGTAGCTGCTTACATTTTACAGTCGGTCACAAATCACTTGTTTACTTTGCTGCTGAAAATAAAGGTTATTGCCCATCCCTAATGGCCTAGGGGGCAGTTAGGAATCAACCCCATTGCTGTGGGTCTGGAGTCCCATGGAGGCCAGACCAGGTAAGGATGGCAGTATCCTTCCTTCAAGGACATTAGTGAGTTTTTTGGACAATGGATTCACGGTCATCGTGAGATTCTTAATTCCAAATTTTTATTCAATTCAAATTCCACCATCTGCTGTGGGAAGATTCAAACCCCCATCCCCAGAACATTATAAGGGTCTGTGGATTAACATTCCAGTGATAAGAGGTAGAAACAATGACTGCAGATGCTGGAAACCAGATTCTGGATCAGTAGTGCTGGAAGAGCACAGCAGTTCAGGCAGCATCCAACAAGCAGCGAAATCGACGTTTCGGGCAAAAGCCCTTCATCAGGAATAAAGATACCACCCCCCAGGATCAACATTAGCCTCTAGTGTTATGGTCTCTTTGCTCAGTACATACATTTTCCATTAGAAGTTCCCCATCCTCTGTTTAGAAATAATCGCACTGCTTACACTCGAAGCACCAGCGACTTTATTCCTTGCATCTGTGTGTGACTGGTAGGTTGGTATTCAGTTACTCAGTACATCATTGGCAGTAAATGTTGCACTCTGACTGTATACTCTTCAAACAATTGGTTCTTACCTCTTCCTAAATATTAACAATATATCAGCACATAAGGCAAGCAAACAGTGAGTATATAAACCATGTGGAACAAGGGTATACACAATGGAGGAGCACGTTACTGCAGATGCTGGAGTCTGTGCTCTAACCGCAAGCTGGGGATCAGTCTGTGGAGAGAGAACAAGCTAACGTTTCGAGTCTAGATGCCTCTAGACTTTTTGCCCGCTGTTATTAGGCTTCTGAATGGACCTCTCAAATTTTAAGTCTAATGTTGATCTCACTCTCTGTGAACCTTCTTTACAGCGGTAATATTGTATCCCTCACTCTATTCTATTACCCTCATACACTTTGCCTGGTATGCTCTGTCTGTACTGTATGAAAAACAAAAGTTTTCATTGTAGCTAGCTACCTGATGAAGGAGCGTCGCTCAGAAAGCTAGTGCTTCCAAATAAACCTGTTGGACTATAACCTGGTGTTGTGGGATTTTTAACTTTGTCCACCCCAGTCCAAGCTGAAAATGTGTTGCTGGTTAAAGCACAGCAGGTTAGGCAGCATCCAAGGAACAGGAAATTCAACGTTTCAGGCCACAGCCCTTCATCAGAGCCCTTCCTGATGAAGGGCTCTGGCCCGAAACGTCGAATTTCCTGTTCCTTGGATGCTGCCTAACCTGCTGTGCTTTAACCAGCAACACATTTTCAGCTCTGACCTCCAGCATCTGCAGACCTCACTTTTTACTTTTCCACCCCAGTCCAACACCAGCATCTCCAAGTCAATTACAAATCAAACCAAACGTGTTGGTTTAAACAAGCCCACCTAGCGATGAACAGCATTTTAAAGGTTTCGTAACTTCTATTTTCAGCAGCAAATTAAACAAGTGATTTGTGACTGACCGTAAAATGTAAGCAGCTACAGAATATCCACAGTGGCCTCTCCCTCCTCCTCGCAACAAGGCGATATTGCCATCTGCTGGCTATCATTACCCATTACAGGAAGAGAGACTCTCAGGAAGAGAGAACAGGGTTTCATTGCGTTTTCATTAACTTGTCTCCAACTGGATTGTAGCCTTACTATGAAACCTGGAAACTTTAAAAATGTAGACGTGAACTCTCCATTTGCTCTCTTCCAGGACTAAGAGTAAATGAGAGACCAGGATTATGTGCATGCATATACAGATCTTTTTTGTTGCTGGGTAGCGAACAATGCCTGTTGGTACTTTAAACTCTGGTCTGCCAGTCTCATATATCATCAAGGTATTAACCTATAATTGTCTTACTGTGATATCCCAAGAAAGGGGTTCCTAAACTCCAGTAGGTGTAACCCTGGAGGTACAGGTCTAGGGGACTAGAGATTGCTAATTACTACAGATTCAAGGTGCAGGGGGGATGTTGGGGAGAGATGTGGGGGGATGTTTAAAAGAGATGTGCGAGGCAGGTTTTCACACACAGAGGGTAGTGAGTGCCTGGAATGTGCTGCCAGAGCGGGTGGTGGAAGCACTTACAACAGCAGCTTTCAAGAAACACCTGGACGGATACGTGAAGAGGAAGGGGATAGAGGGATTCGGATCCTGTAAGTGAAGACAGTTTTAGTATGGGAGGGCAAAATGGGTCAGTGCAAGCTTGGAGGGCCGAAGGGCCTGTTTCTGTGCTGTATTGCTCTTTGTTCGTTGTTCTAGTGTTTACATGGGAAAAATTATGTAATGGTGAATTTAAGTTCTTGTGTAAACAATGAACAATGTCTACATTTATTTTGTAATTCTACATTTCATTGGGCATATGAAGAAGTAAAGTGTTAAGTTTTGTGATCTGCATGTTGCACGTTAACCAAGTACAAAGACGTATGACACAGACCAGGTATGGGATGATGGATTTGGCCCGTGGTGATTGGTCTCTGTGCTGTTCAGCTGTCATTAAGCATCTGAGTCTCTTTTTGTGATCCGGATGTGGATCAAGGTGGTGTTTTGGCTCAGTAGTTCCCTGAGTGAGAAGGTTGAGTCCCACAGCAGACTCGATGGTGAGAGAGCGTGGTCGGGAGAATGTGGCCAAACATTCTCCTGTTAATTTCCCAAAACGACAGCTGATGGACTATCCACATGATTTAAAAATAAAAATGCCAGTGGACAAATCACGTTTACTCTTTCAAATGTGTAACATTGTACTGTTCTGAGCCTCTAAGTTTGTGATAATTAATCAGTCTTCACCCAAACTCTTGAGGCTGTCAGGATTGGTATTAGATCACTGGACTAGGGAGGAATCTGTGGACTTCTGTTTGAGGGGGGAGGGGGGTGTCGTTGGAGGCTGGACAAAGACTTTTGATTCGATTGCCATCCAGAAACCTATTTGAAAATTCCTGGTGAGCTGTCCACATGGACATATCTGTGAGCCATCCTGGCTACGACAGAGGAAAACGTTTTATAGGGATTACCAAAACCTGCTCCAAAAACAAGACGAAAGGCTTTAATGTGATTTTGAAAGGGACAGAAATTCTCGTGTTCATCAAGTCTATGCAGAGCCACTCAGTCTGTCCCATTCCCTACTCTATCCCCATAGCCCTATCGATTTATTTTGCTCAAGTGACCATTGGATTCCTTTTAAAA
The DNA here is from genome assembly GCF_020745735.1 of Hemiscyllium ocellatum. Taxonomy (NCBI): domain Eukaryota; kingdom Metazoa; phylum Chordata; class Chondrichthyes; order Orectolobiformes; family Hemiscylliidae; genus Hemiscyllium; species Hemiscyllium ocellatum. The sequence goes on from NC_083416.1 coordinate 4,064,827, forward strand.
TTATTTATAGTCTCTCTTGGCACTTCCCTCATCGGCAGCAAGAGGAAATCATTACAGCATTCCTCGCAAGAACTGCTTCCTCATATTCCATCTGTACATCCTGCCCAAAACTTTAAATCTATGTCCCCTGGTCCTGGTACAAGCATTTAATGGGAACAGCCTCTCTTTGCAAACCTTTGTTAAAGTGAACGTAAGAACCAGGAGCAGGAGGAGGCCACTCAGCCCCTTGAGCCGGCTCTGCCATTCAATACGATCATGGCTGATCTTTTCATAGACCCAGCTCCATTTACCTGCCCTCTCACCCTAACCCTTAACTCCTTTACTGATCAAAAATCTATCTTGGCTTTAAAAAACATTTAGTGAGGAAGCCTCAATTGCTTCACTGGGCAGGGAATTCCACAGATTCACAACCCTTTGGGTGAAGACATTCTTCCTCAATTCAGTCCTAAATCTGCTCCCCGCCCCCTTTTAATTTGAGGCTATTCCCTCTTGTCCTAGTATTACCTGCCTGTGGAAACATCCTCTCTACTTATATCTTCTCTATTCCCTTCATAATTTTACAAGTTTCTATCAGATCACCCCTCATTATTCTGAATTCCAATGAATATAATCCCAGTCTACTCAATGTTTTGTCATAAGCCAACCCCCTCAACTCTGGAATCATCCCAGTGAACCCCCTCTGCACCCTCTCCAGGGCCAGTACATCCTTTCTCAGGTAAGGAGGCTAATCTGCACACAGTACTCCAGGTGTGGCCTCACTAGAACCCCATACAACTGCAACATAACCTCCCTGCTTTTAAACACAATCCCATTAGCAATGAAGGACAGGCAGGAAATCAGGAAAGGATGGCCAACAGGTTGAGTAGTGAGGAATTGGTGATAATTATAGCTCAGAGCTGTCAATCTAAGAGGGATTTGTAACAATGGACAAACATCAGTACCGCTCACAAATGATAGACAACTACCATTTCCAAACCATGTGTGCAGACTCAAACAAAGCTCATCCATAACATTAAGGGTGAGCAGTACTGTTAAAGCTGCATTTTTGCATTATTACCTGCACATTTTGCCCCATCGTGGAACTGCAGGAGAGTTACAGTTGAAGAGCAGTGCTAAAGGAGTGCACAGGTGCAAGTGAATTCAGGACATGGCTATCCCTTCACTTTGAGGGAGAAGGGAACGATGCATAACAGCCATTTCTCAATCAGACTTAGCAACGCAATAGGGGAACTATTGCTGCTTCCTTTGAGAGAAGCAGCAATGAACTGTCAATCCATCAGAGTCTCCAGGGGTAAATGCCAAGCACCCCATTTTGTTGCAGGTTTTGTTTGGTGGTGGGACAGCGAGACCAACCTCCCACTGCCAATGTCTCTATCATCCTCTGTATAGGGTCAAAAGATTTGATGTGTACACTCTAACATGCACACGTCAGGACTTGTGGAATAACTTCAAGATGCAGTTTAAAAGTTTAAAGTCAGAGAGCAAACGGATAGGACCATCCAACAGATTCAAAACTAACTTTAAAAGCGTGGCCAGGCCTAGACTCCTGTACTTCATTATAACCAACACCCAGTCATGAACAGCATTCCCTTCTCATTGTTAATGTCTGTTCATTTCAAATATCTCAGTAAGGAACATGTGACTGGCTCAGCAGTGAGGGAATAGTGATGATTATAGCTCACATACAGCTATACATCCAAGAGGGACTTGTAACAATAGACAAACAATACCATTGGCTAATAGCAAAAGGATGCAGTGATGAAAGTACGTATCTGCTTTTAAGCAAGTCAGGGATTTTACGATCCAAAAGCTTGGTACTTACGCAACATTAATTAAAATAAACGTGGAGTCTGCCAGGAGTGTACTTTTGTGCTGAAGTTCTGTCTTTGACACATTGTTTGGGAAACTCATTGACGCCTTTTCTTGAAAAGATGATTCCCAAAGGGATCCTTAATATTCAGACAGAAATTCCCAAGGCTTGCTCACAACTCATCCCAGGATTGATGCGGAGGTGCTGGTGTTGGACCAGGGTGGATAAAGTCACATGACACCAGGTTAGAATCCAACAGGTTCATTTGAAATCACAAGCTCTGGGAGCGCTGCCCCTTCATCAGGTGAAGGACTGATTACAAACAAACCTGTTGGAGTATACCCCGGTGTCGTGAGAATTCTGGCTTTATCCCAGGATTGGTAGCTTTGTAAAGAGATAGGACAGTGGGCAAGAACACAGGTAATACTGACCTGGAGTGAGAGTGGGTGGATCGTGGCAGTAAATGAAGAATCTGTGAACAGGTGCATTAACTACCATCATTAACAGGAAAAGTAATTGAATGTCACAGAAAGAATATTGCTAACATTTACACAGCCACAACAATACAGTCAGACTACATGTTCCTCAGCTTGTAGAAACAATACTGTTGAAAAGGTGGGTATTGTGTCCTGTCAACCAATAGTCTGATCATATTTCACACATCAGTAATTTAGCTTAAATATGTTAGAGAACAGATGATCCCTCCATCACCTCTGCTATTGTTACCTTGAGGACAGGGAAAAGCAAAGACTTTGTACGATTGAAATTGACAAGGGACACAGATGGTTCGATAGATAAGAAACAGTGTCAGAGGTGGAGAGCAGTTGAGCGCGGAGGTGTACTGACAATGCAATGCCTTGAAGGGATGGGATATTTCAGCTCCAAGACCTTAAACATTGACTCACTCCATTATCCAGAAATAGGCTTGTGTACTGCCTACAAAATGCACTGCACAGCACCTTCCAGAATAATGACTGTTACTGATAAGGTTTAACATGGAGGAGTACCTTAAGCATTAACCATTACAATGAAGTCATACGAACTTGGGACATTGGAGAAGTTAATATAAAGTCCAGGAACTCCCCCGTCTCTGTAAGAGGTCTCTTGCTATCCCCTTTGTTAGGTGACTGTGGTTAGTAACATGATCTTCCATTTCTGTTGATATGGGGATATAGCACTTGCTCAGAAAGGAGTATTGAAGAATTCTTCTGATATCCTCAAAAATTATCATCCATTAAATTTAAGCTACAACACACACAGAAAGCATTGATTTCCTCATCACAACAGTATTTAAATTGGCACAAGCATTAGTTAGCAAAATGTTTTGTTAAGTCAAACTAATTGACAGACACTTCTACACTCAAAAAGCCATCAATCTGAACACCCTTTACCCACTGATCAGATCACAGCTAATACTTCTCCAGCTTGTTAAGGCATACTATGAGTCAAGTGTTGGAAAATGGGATTAGAATAGGTAGGGTGTGTTTTTGCCGGGCGCAGACTTGATGGGCCGAAGGGCCTTTTCCTGTGCAATGGATCTTGAAGACTCCATATCAGTAGTGTAACACACCTACTTTGTTACTAACATGCAATAAGAGCTCCTTCCCATTAGATTAATAAACTGCTCCCCTCTACCACACCAGATCAAGTGAGACCTGCAGAGCACTACTCAAAAAGGATGTGGTGACAATCAATCAAGCCCCAGGTGAGCAACAGTGCAGTCAGCCTTGTGACAGGTGGTCAGAGGCGAGGAATCCCCATCCAACAGCAACCTCTGAAAATGTGGAGAGGCGATGGCAAAGTGATAGTATTCTTGGACTGTTAATCCAGAGATCCAGGTAACGTTCTGGGGATCTGGGTTTGAATTCTGCCAAGGCAGATGGTGCAATTTGAATTCAATATAAAAAGAATGAAATTAAGAAACTAATGGTGACCCACAAGTTGATTGTCAGGGAAAAACCCACCTGGTTCATTGATGTCCTTTAGGGACGGAAACTGCCTTGCTTACCTGGTCTGGCCTACACGCGACTCCAGGTCCACAGCATTGCGGTTGACTCTTAACTGCCCTCTGGACAATTAGGGATGGGCATTAAACGTCAGTCTAGGTTGCAAGTTTGCTCAATGAGCTGGTAAGTTTGTTTTCAGATGTTTCCCAATCATGCGCGGTAACATCATCAGTTCTGTCCCACTTTCTATTTGTGTGCGCCTTGGTCTGTTAAGGTGGGTGATATCATTCCCAATTCTTGTTCTCGCAGGTTGGTAAACAGGATCCAAATTCATGTGGTTATTGATGGAGTTCCGGTTTGAATGCCAGGCCTCTAGGAATTCCCATGCGTGTCTCTGTTTAGCCTGTCCCAGGATGAATGTAGCTGTCCCAGTCAAAGTGGTATCCTTCCTCATCCGTGTGTAAGGACACCAGTGAGAGTGAGTCAGGTCTATTGGTGCCTAGTTTCCTGTCTGTCTGTCCAATATAGTGTTTGTTGCAGGGTATTCTGTAAATGTTTGGTTTGCTGGTTGTTGGTATAGGGTCCAAATGTTGGTCTAGCCAGTGACACTCTCATCCCATGAATGTATAAAGAAAAAAAGACATGAGGGACAAGGACAGCAAATGCACAGGAACACCACCCACCTGCAAGACTCCCTCCCTCACAGCATTGTGGATCTACCTGCGACACCCAGACTGCACTGATGTAAGGCAGCAGCTCACTTTAACGTCAGGCAGGAGTAATGCATGTTGGCCAAGCCAGTAGCAACCACAGGGAGCCATAGTGAAGTGGGGACAATATTCAGGATCCTCACCCCAAGGCATGTCCACCCTTCTGCTTTATTTTTTCCTTTTTGTTTCCCCCACCCTTTAAAGATTTGAAAAAAGTTTTTCTTTAATAAGGAAACCGACCTTGGAGCAGCTGAGAGCAGGAGAGGAGTGGGCCAGAGGTCTGGAGCAGGCTTAGGCCTAGAGACGGGCTGTTGGGCTGGCTGGTCGGACCACATGTGGAAGGCCTCTGCACCGAGCTACTGCAATGTCACTTTTACCTGCAATCTGTTTCAGACTGTAATGTCTATCCTCCTAACGGAGTCTTATTTCTAATAGATTCTATGAGTCACAGTATGATAATACAACAACCTTTCTTCTTTATTCCTCTTTTACGTATCTGAAGATTTGTACCTAAAATGGTACCACGAGAGGTGGCATTGTAAACTTCTCACTGTACTCTTGTACTGGAGTATATGACAATGAAAAAAAATCTAATACTGACAAAAGAAAAACACAAAAAATCAGATTTCAAAATTGTAGATCAGGTTCTGAGAAGCCAACCCCCCTAAATACTAACCCATTCGTGAGCTCTGGCCCCACATTCTCTGCATCATCTGATGCACATTTGAAAATACCTTGTTGAGGAGCGAGGGGGTGGGGAGATGAAATCGGGAGTCAGGAGTAGGGAGGAGCATTAATCCAGCCCCACCATGATCAGACACTCACTGAATACAGCCATGGGCTATAGGCTCAGGACAAAAACTCCAAATTACACGCACAAGAACCAGGAGCAGGAGTAGGCCATTCAGCCCATCGAGTCTGCTATCCCATTCAAGATGATCATGGCTGATCTTTTCAGGGACTCAGCTCCACTTCCCCACCCACTCACCATAATCCTTAATTCCTTTACTTCTCAAAAAAAGTATTAGAACATAGAACAGTGCAGCACAGAACAGGCCCTTCGGCCCTCGATGTTGTGCCGACCTGTGAACTATTCTCAGCTCGTCCCCCTACACTATCCCAAAATCATCCATGTGCTTATCTAAAGATTGTTTAAATCTCCCTAATGTGGCTGCGTTGACTGCATTGGCAGGCAGAGCACTGCACACCCTTACCACTCTGAGTAAAGAACCTGCCTCTGACATCTGTCTTAAATCTATCACCCCTCAATTTGTAGTTATGCCCCCTTGTACACACTGACGTCATTATCCTAGGAAATAGACTTTCACTGTCTACCCTATCTAATCCTCTGGTCATCGTGTATGTCTCTATCAAATCCCCCCCTTAGCCTTCTTCTTTCCAATGAGAACAGACCCAAGTCTCTCAGCCGTTCCTCAAAACTCCTTCCCTCCAGACCAGGCAACATCCTGGTAAATCTTCTCTGCATTTTTTCCAATGCTTCCACATCCTTCCAGAAATATGGGGACCAGAACTGTACACAATATTCCAAGTGTGGCTGCACCAGCGTTTTGTATAGTTGCAGCTTTGAAAACGTTTACTGAAGTAGTGTCAACTACTTCACTGGGCAAGGAACTCCACAGATTCACAACCTTCTGGGTGAATAAATTCCTTCTCAATTCAGTCCTAAATCTATTCCCCTTTGCCCTATTTTCACCTGCTAGTGGAAATGTCCCCTCTACTTCTAGCTCATCTATTCCCTTCATCATTTTATGTTCCTATAAAGATTCCCTATTCTAAATTCCAATGAGTATACTCCCAGTCTACTCATTTGCTCCTCATAAGCCAACTCCCTCAACTCCCGAATCAACCCAGTGAACCCCCTCTGCATCCCCTCCAGTGCCAGGACATCCTTTCTCAAGTAAAGAGACCAAATCTGTACACAGTACTCCAGGTGTGGCCTCACCTGTACCTTGTACAGCTGCAACATGACCTCCCTGCTTTTAAACTCAATTCCTTTGGTGATGAAGGACAAAATTCCATGTCCCTTCCTGATTACCTGTTGTACCTGCAGACCAACCTTCTGTGATTCATACACAAGGTCACCCAGGTTCCACTGCACAGAGCATGCTGAATTTTTTTTTAAAAAAAAACATTCACAGAATAGTCCTTTTTACTCCTCAACCATCTGAGGATCATTAAGTTTGCTGAAATTCTCTTCCCCCTCAGTCTTCATAACAATCATCTTCCCCAAGTGAAAGCAGCTCAATGGCAAGAAATAAGGTGGTGGAAATGTGACAAACTTGAAGTAATTTTCTAGGATACATGTTAATAATTCACTCTCAAGACAAAACAGGCTCGCTGCCAAATGCTCAGATTTTATTGCATACAACAAATTGAAGTGTATCACTATCCCTAGGTAGCAAAGTTACATTTAGATTGAAATAGTTTATACACAGATATTGAATTGAATTATTGACGAGCATCTAGTGGCTGCGATTGGCTCAGTTTTGCTTCAAATAGGACACTGGAGATTGTTATTTTGGAAAAGCAATGACAATTAAAAGGAGGACTAAAAATAAAAAATAAAAACTTTTAATGGCCATGTAAGAAAAACAATGCTAACTGAAGTACACACCAGTGTGTAGCACTGCTTTAACTGCAACAAAATACACATTTTTTAAAGAGTCCTTAGGCAGCAATATGGAGAGATAGAAACAGTGCAAAGTTAATTATAAAAAAAGTTCAATGTTGGGAATAAGAAAGAGGACAGGGTTGAGGGAGTAGTTATTAAATAAACTGACCACATGGAGACCGCAGTCTGCATTCACTGACTTTGTCATTGTGGATAGTCGGTATCTAGCCAATGTGGAGACCCAGCACTCTGCAGCGGGATCTAACCCTGCTCCATTCCTCATGGGTATCAGAGGATCAGTTCAAGAGAGAGCGAGCGAATGCGCAGAGACAGAGAGAGAGAGCTCGGTATCTCTCCACCAGCTTTGAAATGTAATCACTCCAAAGCCAATCACAGAGGTGAACTCAAGGGAAGGGAACCCACGTCTCAGCAAACACAGTGTCTCAGTATTAACACGTGTGTCACTGAGCCCTCCAAGTCTGAAGTGTATTCTAAGGGAAGGCAGGGAGATGTCATACCTGCAGAAATAATTAGAACATTGGGCTTTGTGCCAGTGGGTGGAAGTGGGGAAAATCATTAGTACGTCCCTGGCTGACCAATAGGTCGCAGGATCTGATCAACTACATCATGATTCCAGCACCAAAGACAGATCCTAGACTTGTCAATGAAAGGAAATAATTGCCACGAATGGGAAAATGAAGGTCTAATTTATGTGGAATGATTACAGATATATTTTATACAACCCTGTAGCTCGACCATCCTCCTTGCCGTCCTCGGGGGTCTGGCTGGAGTTGCTGCTAACCAGGTTAGCTGCGTTATTTACAGTTAGCCCCACTCGGAAGGAATTAAGCTTTCAAATAAAGCAATGCTCTCTCCACTGGAAGAGACTGGTGTTAGAGCAGGAGATGGATTCCCAGTAGCTATGGGCTGCCCCAAAAGCATTGTATGTTGGTTTACAGGCACTTAATATGGTTTCTCAAAGAATGAAAAACAATGGAGAAATAGTCAGTGCTATGAGTATTCCCAGAGTTCCTCACGACGATCCAGGTGAAGATACCTCATCCCTATCTAATCTACACAAGCTTCTTAGAGTTGGTTACACTTAAATCAACATAATTTCTGAACAGCTTTTTCCTCAGCATCCCATTCATCATTGGAGCCTGTTTTACTTGTCTATAAATATGCATCCCTTGGGAAAAAAAGAATCAAATTAAAACATTTACGCTATATTATATATGTCTTCAAATAAAACCCCTTTCAGAGTTGCACTCCTTAAATTTTTGTTTAAAAGTATCCAGCTCCAGTTAAAAAAAAAATCGAACCAAACTTCAACCTGGAAGTAAAAAGGGTTTAAACACAACAATAAAATCTGACCCTTCCAAAATAAAAGATCCCAAATGTTTGAGGGTCAACAGGTCTCTGAACGTACCCAATTCTTCCTGTCTGAAATAAAAATTACATTTCACCAAGCTAGCAATCAGACCTCTGGCATTATGCTGACCCTTAAACTTTGGGATAGAGTGGGAGCATCAGGGAACTGGGAAAATCTGTGATCACCGTCCAGTGAGTTTTGCAAGAAATCACTGACCAAGTGAAGATAGGAACAAACTTCACCCAAAGGTTTGACCCAAAGAGTGGAACAGTTCAATGCAGTCACTAGCCCCGAGGGAGAATGGGTGTGTGTATAGAAGGCTAATGGTACTTCAAGTGAGAGCTACAGAAGGAGAGGGAGGATAAAAAACAAAAAAAGGTGCTTTTTTTTCTCCCCCCCCCCCAAAAAGGAAAATCTTATTTCAGATTTCCACTAAAGAACCACAGTTCTTTAGTTTTCTGTACCCAGAAGCAAGTCTTCCTGAACTGAAATAAATAGCTGTTATGGTAAAGAAATCAAGATTTTACCAAATTAATGTATATTAAAGTAATGGAAACCAGGGTACTATTATAAATGCTAAGTACTTGGCTTCTGCATTGTACACAGACACTGATGCAGTGTTTTAGATACCAGACCCACAACTTGCTGCTACATGTGGGTACAGCTTACAGCAAGCAAGTACATCACTTGGTTCTTGCCTTCCCAGTGCTGGGGAAGCAAAGGGTTGTATTGCATTCATTGATATTGGCCAGGGCAGCATTGGACAGAGGAGTGTTCCACACAGTGTAAAGCTCACTGCCCAGTGGATGCCAGCTGCAATGTCCATGTCAGGCAGGATCAGGTCATGCCCGCGTCCTTCACAGTCAAACAACACCCTGAGCCTTGTCGGGTAAAGCCATAGCAGCACAAGTACCAGCCCCTTACTTTGTCATGACAGCCTGATTGGACGGTTTTCAAAAATCAAAAGCAAAAATCTGAAACACAGCAGCATCTGCAGAGAGAGAATAGGGAGTCAAGAACAGACTTGCAATGAAAAGTCACAAGGGTCCAACGGTTCGGTCAGATCTGCTGAGAATTTCCAATAGCCGGTTTTTGAATCATCTTGTTTAACATTGAGAGCAGCCCCAGGCGTCTCCTTCAGGCATTGAGAGTGATCAGAGAGAAACTACGGCACATGACAGAGCAGCAGGGTGGTGAAAGTAGACCGTTTTGATGACTGCTCATTACACAACACTGACATCTACCACAGATGCTCTAAGAGGGTCCAGGGGCAGGTACCACATGGAATGTGATGTTGCAGAAGATTCTAGCACCAACAAGGCAGCTTGGGAGACAGAATACAACAAAACCTGTTTGGCAGCATCTGCTCATAGTGCAAGGGGAAAGTCTACTATAGCTGGCCATTCCCAGTTCTGTAACCCTGCTAGCTCAAGGCAACTGTGTGATGGAAGATCAGAGAGGTGGACACGTAGCCAGCTATTCTTCCAACTGAGTCGTGAGATTGGAAATTTACAGCAGGGCCAACATCGTGGTGAAAACCAAAAAGAACCAGGGTTATATAAACCAGAAACAGACATTGCCAGAAAAGGTCTTGAGAGAAAACAGGGCTAACATTTTTGGGTCCGGTGGCCTGGTTCTGAGGAAGGGTCGCTGGACCAGAAACGTTAACTTTGATTTCTCTTCACGGGTGCTGCCTGACCTGTTGAGCAGGGGATCAAGAGAAAAAGAATGTCACAAGGTCAAAACCAGGAGCTTCTATTAAATTAATGTGGTTATCCTTAAAATAAAATTCTTTGAAGTGAAAGTGGTTTTAAATTAAAAAAAACTCTTTTGCCTTCCAAATCCACTTTGCACCAACTTGACACTTGGTAATAATTGTCCTGCTTTCTGATGTTGCAGGATTTAGACAGTCCTTTCCCTGCTGTATCGGGTTATGCAAGAATTGGAAGGTCAAAAATAGCTTAGGACCAGTTTTGGAGGAAACCAGTAAAAGGGCAGCACCTATCGAAAGGCGAGAGGGAGTTCGTTGGCTGCTCCTCTCAGCTGGTCACATCTTCCTGAGTCTGGAGATGAGGTCCCGCCTCCGACGCTCTCCCGCCCAGGACTTGCTCTTTCTCCGTAACTTCAGCATCTCCTCCTGGAAGGCTTCATGGTCCATGGGACAGTATCTTGGAGGGTCGCAGTAATTCTGCAGTACGGGAAAGGAAAGGAGTTTTTTTTTTAAAAAAAAGCACATCAGGCAGTCCCAGATTTCAGAAGAGGAGATAATCCATAGTCAGTGTGTGTTGAGGCGGCTGACTGAAATAAGAATGACATTTCCCCTCAAAACCCTTCCCCAGCACCCAGGAACCCTCAACATGAGAGCAATGGCCTCTCAACAGATGATCCACAAAGTGCATGTTTCACAATGGGCTCCTCTCCAGATGAGATTTCACAAAAGAATCCTGACAGTGCAGAGAGAGACCATTCAGCCCATCGAGACACTCACCAACCCTCTGAGGAGCTTCTCACCCTATCCCCTTAACTCCACATTTCCCTTAGCTAAACCACCCAGCCTGCATGTCCCTGGACACTATGGGCAATTTAGCACAGGCCAATCCACCCTCACCTTCATGAGTTTGGACTGTGGGAGGAAACCCACGCAGACACAGGGAGAATGTGCAAACTCCACACAGACAGTCGCCAGAGGCTGGAATCAAATCCGGGTCCCTGGTGCTGTGAGGCAGCAATGCTAACCACTTTAATTAAAAGTGGGTTCATTAAAGCCATTTAATTAAAGATTTTCACTTCCCATTAGATATAGTAGAGCAGTTTCCAGAACTTGAAGTTTCCAAAAGCATGTTTAAAAAGTTACAAGAGTGGCAATGCTACTTTCGAAATATTGTTGCTCCTCTGGAACTTTGGAAGCATTACTGATTTTTTGTTTTAAAAAGAAGGGGCCTTTATCAGACAGGTCATGAGGCTGCCTGTCAAATGTGTTTAACATCTAGCTGAATTTTGGGTGCACCAGTCTCCAAAGGACTTCACATCTTGGACACAGGTCCTCCCTGAGGATGGCCACCTTGTGGTGGGAGGCGCCTGTGCATGTCCAGGAGCTAAACCGCCTGGAGCGTAGCCCCTGGCAGGGTCAGCCATGAGAAGGGTCAAGAGGCAAGTTCCAGACTAAGTGCAATCCATGACAACTTCAACAGCAGAGGAAGATAGCTGAATTTTATTTTTATTCATTCATGGAATGTGGGCATGACTGCCCAGACCAGCACTTACTGCCCATCCCTAATTGCTGAGGGGGCAATTTGAGAGTCAACTACATTGCTGAGGGTCTGGAGTCACATGTAGGCCAGACCAGGAGAATGGCAGTTTCCTTCCCTTAAAAGAAAGGCATTAGTGAACCAGATGGGTTTTCTGACTATGGATTTACGGTCACCATTACATGCTAATTTCCAGATTTTTTCCTATTGAATTCAAATTCCACCATCTGCCATGGCAGGATTCGAACCCGGGTCCCCAGAACATTAGCTGGGTCTTTGGATTAGCAGTCCAGTGATAATAGCACAAGACCATCGCCTTGGAGAATCAACAGTTGCTATGGTGAATGAAGGGTATGACTGAGAAGGGTCACCAGTCATCTTGCTCTCCATGCCTCTGGGCTCTGAGGTCCATTGGGAGGGTGGACTGTACACCAGCTTCTCCACACCCGGGTGTCCTCCCACCAGCCTTACCCAGGCAGACATCCTATGGCAACCAGCTAGTGGTGGAGGGAGCAGGATGGTGATATCTGGAATCTCTGGTCACCAGCGGACACATCAGGCAATGGGGGTCAGGTTCCCTCATCTCGCTCCTGGGCCAGAGCATTTCAGCAACTGTTCCAATGACTGAGCAGCTGTATTTAGGACCTGGTCTGTTCACCCCAGGGGATGGGGAATTAGAAAAATTACCCTAAAACTAGCCTGCCTCCAAACCCTTGACTAGATTATCGCATCCAGAGAGATCATCCACACTTGGATAGAGAAAAAAGGAGGATAGGCTTTGGAGCCTGGAACGTAAGAACCCTGACTGACCCAGCTAACAGCGAACAACCTGAGAGAACAGACACCATAACCAGAGAACCAAAGAGATTCGGATTGACCTAGCTGCTCTCGCCTACAGACGAAGGGCAGCTGTAGGTGGTGACACCTTTGGGAAAGGGTAGCCCAGAATTCCCGTTGTTGGATCCATCAGTTGCCTTTGAACTTCCCATGGGGATCAACGTGTGACTCATGACCATCTGCCAGATGCCCACTGATAAGCAGATGACTATGGTTGGGAACACTTATGCCCCAACCCTTAACTTGGAGGAGTACTTTGTATGCCAACCTTGCCACGCTTTGTCAAGTATCCCCAAAGAAAACTATCATTCCTCTGGGAATGATCAATGCCAGGGTTGGTGAAGACCATAACCTTTGGAATGGCCATGAACCATGGGAAGGGAAGGTGTTGACAATGTCAACTCCA
>NC_083416.1:4082787-4117787 GCF_020745735.1 Hemiscyllium ocellatum
CGTGTCTGTGTGGGTTTCCTCCGGGTTCCTCCCACCGTCCAAAGATGTGCGGGTCAGGTGAATTGGCCATGCTAAATTGCCCGTAGTGTTAGGTAAGGGGTAAATGTAGGGGTATGGGTGGGTTGCGCTTCGGTGGGTCGGTGTGGACTTGTAAGGCCGAAGGGCCTGTTTCCACACTGTAAATAATCTAATCTAATCTAGTGGAAATCGAACAGATCATCTCCAAGAAAAAGGAGAACTTTGTGATTGGCAGAATGGCACTTCTGCAAGGCCTAAAGAACAGCCTGTGTCAAAGCAAAGGCTGACATCCAGAGGAGCGTAAAGGGAACTCAAAAGCAAAATGGCCGACTGACAATACCTTGGAACTGCAGCAGTTGGCAGATGCCAATCACACAACAGGCTTCTCCACCACCACCACCACCACCATATAGAAGCCAGGCCACCATGGCCTAAACCCCTTACTCTAAAGACAGAGTAAAGCTGCTCAAGGATAATGAGGCAATAAACATCCCCTAGACACAGCACTTCCAAAACTTCCTCAACCGTAACATCAACATTAACTTGGAAACCATCAACCAAACTGCCAAGAGATCCATTCCAGTGTGACTCAAACACAGGAGGTCATAACAAGGCTGCTGGTCCTGATGGGATTCCTGCAGAGATCCTAATGGAATATGGCCCACAGCTCCACAAACACATCCGTTCTCATGAAGAACAACTTCACGCAGAGCTCAGATGCTCTGATTGTGACCATGTTCACAAAAGGATGGCAAGGCTGACGGTGGGAATTACAGAGGCTTCTCCTTATCATCAATCCCTGGCAAATCCTGTCACGAGATGTCTGCCCTGATTGGTTCATCAGGGAGGCTAAGGCTGCTTACTGCCGGTGACAGCGCTGAGCAACCACAGATTGGCGTCGGAGCCTTTCACCGTGGAGATTGGGGTCAAGCTGGACTACATCATCACACCCACCCTGTTCACCATCCTCACTGTCACTGTCCTCCATCTCACAGGCCAAAACCTGCCCGAGGAAATTCAAGCTGTTTACCGTGTGGACTGCAGGCTGTTCAAACTTCATAGGTTCAAGGGCAAGTTCTCCACCACCTCCATCTTGGAGGGTCAAGATGCGGGCAACGCCATCCGCAGCATGCACTCTTTGGAAGACCTGCATCAGTGGCTTTGTCAAGGCATAAGTTCCGGAGCCTTATTCTTAAAACAAGAACTCTAGAACTCCATCAACCACCACAGAGCACCGCCACCCTTCTTACAATAATGCAGAACAACTATCTCCCTGAAAATGTGGACCATTTCCTGGAACCCGGCAGCCTTCTCTCTTCAATGCCAATATCGACGTACAAATCCAACAACCTCTGAGCCAGGCCAGTCGAAACCGTGCCATTCTCCGATAGGTGTGTGAGAACCATGATCTACTGGCCTACACTCTCCAAAGCTGTAGTCCTTCCCACCCTGCCAAATGGAGCTGAAACGTTGACTACCAACAATAGGCACCTTAAGGCACAACGCCAGAGATCCCTACGGGAAAGTCCTGTGGCCCAGCTAGGAAGGCAGGTAGAGTAACACCAGTGTCTTGGAGGAGGCCAACATAGGCGGCAGCATCACCACCATCATTCAACAGCAACTCCAATGGACCAGCCATGCCATCTCAACACCCAGCTCACTCCCCTCAAAACACTGAATGTTCTCCCCGCTGAAGAAAGGTCAGTGTGCCTCTTGTGATCAAAAGAAACTCTTCAAAAGATAACATCCGGACGAACCTCCAGAAATTCCACATCAACAACTGGGAGGACATCACCTGGCAGGGAGTCACACAGTACAGAACCAATGTCCACTGAGCAAGGAGAGACAGGCATCACAAAGGCACCATTCCCCCCAGCAACACCAACCTTCATTACCGCCCACCAATGGTCACATTGGAATCAGAGACCCCAGACTTGCCATCTCAAGACTCACAAATAGACACCCTTAGCACTGCAGTCTCAACGCCAGGGACCCGGGTTCGATTCTTCCCTCGGGTGACTGTCTGTGTGGAGTTTGCACATTCCCCCCTGTATCTGTGAGAGTTTGCTCCGGGAGCCCCCCCAGTCCAAGAGATGTGCAGGTTAGGTGAACTGACCATGATAAATTGCTCACAGGGTTCAGGGATGTGTAGGTTAGAGGCATTAGCAATGGTGAGTCTAGTGATAAGGTAGGGGGTTTATGTGGAAATGCTCTTCAGAGGGTTGGTGTGGACTTGATGGGCCAAATAGCCTGCCTCCAGAGTGTCAGGGGTTGATGATTCTAGAACGACACTTGTTCTTGACCAGAGAGTGATCACCAATAAATTTTGGAGACAAAGGAATGAGTCTTGCCCTTGGGCTGGGAGTGGTAAAGATTGTTAAATGACAAGTTCTCACTGATACCCATGTTACAGACATCACCACAACGTTGGGAGGTGCAAAGAGCCAAAAACTCAACAAAGGGCACTTGCTGGTCCTCAGGATTAATTTGGTTTATTCGATTTACACTTGTAGAATAATTGATTGCTATCAGAGAGAATTGGTGGGGCAAATGGGCAGTGTTAATATCAGAATTTGCCTTCAAACACAATGTGGATTGATCAAAAGGACATGGCAGGGACTCCCAGCCTTTTCAAACCAAGACACTGAATATTTTCAAATCATGAAAGACTAAGCTCAAAGCACATAGAAGGATTGCAGTCCCAACAGTGCATCATCCTGTGAGAACTTTCAGTCTGGGTTAGACGCACTGAAATGGGCATTAGGCCCAGATATAAAAAGGTGATAAAACAACACGAATTCAGAAGGAGTTTGTCCAGCGTGCTTCACTAGAATCCCTCCAGCCTCCCAACCATTGCTTACCACAAACTGAGGGAAAAAAGCCTTATAGCCTCCTTTCAGGATGTAGAGCTCTGGATAGTACAGGTTCGGGTATTCGTTCAGACTCCTGTCCTCCTCCCGCACCAACCGGCACCTTGGGGATGAAATAAACCAGATCGGTATACACACTGCAGCAGTAAGACCCTTCAATGTGCAAAAGCTGCTTTGTGGTAAATGTCTGCGGTCGTATGGGCCTTTCACCAAGGCAGAGACCAACACTGTACCATCCCATTGGTGCAGCCTGTCCATAGTGATTTAACAGCACAGCAAAGGAGCGTCTGGATTTTATTTGGGGGGGTAGGGAGAGGAGAAAACAGAAAAACACACACACAGTGACCGAGGCCAGCAGTGATACTCCTGAGATTCCAGCCAATGTTCCGAAACAAATGCGAGCACTTCAGCCATGGGATCCAGGAACTCCTACCTGCTGCAGCTTCCTCATTTCCCCTTCCCCCACCTCTCCCTAGTTCCAAACTTCCAGCTCAGCACTGTCCCCATGACTTGTCTGGACTTGTCCTACCTGCCTAGCTCCTTTTCCACCTATCCACTCCACCCTCTCCTCCCTGACCTATCACCTTCATCCCCTCCCCACTCACCCATTGTACTCTATGCTACTTTCTCCCCACCCCCACCCTCCATCTTATCTCTCCATGATTCAGGCTCACTGCCTTTATTCCTGATGAAGGGCTTTTGCCCGAAACGTCGATTTCGCTGCTCCTTGCATACTGCCTGAACTGCTGTGCTCTTCCAGCACCACTGATCCAGAATCTGGTTTCCAGCATCTGCAGTCATTGCTTTTACCTCACAGCCTTGATACAGCTTTACCTATGCTGCTATTATTAATGAGTTTTAATTAATTAGTTATCTTATTCACCCACGCTGCTTTTCATATACAAACTTGTGATGAAATGTTAATATTCATAAAGATAAAAAGACTGTGTACCAGAGGGGCACCAAACAGCTAGTTCCTTCCTCTACAGTACAGCAGCAGCCCATTTCCAACAGCTCCCAATGAACATTACTCCCTGTCACTGATTGAATGAAGGATCCTGTGTCAGGCAGAGTAAATTACAGGCTCCTCCCCTCATCTGGGTGATGCTGACTGCCCACCGCAGAGTGCTCCCATCACCTGCTCTAGTATTAGTGTAACCAACCGTGCACACAGCCCCTTGAACAGAAAGCTACAGTACTTTTCCTTAAGAGACCAAACAGGAAGCTTTGTATTTTTGACGTGGACTGAAATCACCATAACCAGGTCTGCTGGATTCATAGGGTCAGATGTACAACATGGAAACAGACCCTTCGGTCCAACCCGTCCATGCCGACCAGATATCCCAACCCAATCTAGTCCCACCTGCCAGCACCCAGCTCATATCCCTCCAAACCCTTCCTATTCATATACCCATCCAGATGCCTCTTAAATGGTGCAATTGTACCAACCTCCACCACTTCCTCTGGAAGCTCATTCCATACATGAAAAAGTTGCCCCTTAGGTCTCTTTTATATCTTTTCCCCCCCTCACTCCAAAACATGAATGTGCTTTCCTGCAGTTGCTATTGCATAGCGATCAGGGTCACATGTGAGCTGAGGCTGAGTCAGCAGCAAGTGAGAAAGTTATGGGTCTAAGACTCAATCCAGAGCCTTGAGCACCAAATCGGATTGGGTGCTCCTGGGAAGCAGTGAGGCAGTGCTGCATTGTCAGGGGCCAAAGCTTCCAGATGCAGGTCTTTGTAGGTTGATGTAAAATAACCCCAAGGTTATTCTACCTGGAGAGAGGCAGCAGCTTAATTACCCCCGACTCAACAATCACTGGAATCAGAGTATGTAGCTATCACCAACTAGCTGTTTATAGGATCTTACTGTACCCAGATGGGCTGTTATGTTTCTTACTTTACATAGCGACACTTCTAAAGTATCTCATTGCTTTTTTTAAATGCTCTTAAGGACCTAACAACCAATCATTTTGCAAAACCATTCCCCCTCTTGATCTAGGAATAAAATCACATTGAGTAGTGCACAACCAATAAGCAATCAGGAAGACCTTCATGATACTTAAAAAGGGATGCCCATGGGTGATGGGGAAAAATATAAGCACTACCGCCACTGCGGTAGTGTGGGAAAGAAAACAAAAAAGAAAAAAAATAAACAGGAGATATTCCTGCCCTCCCTAAAAAAGAAAAAAAAAGTAACAGGGGATCACAAAAGAAAAAATAAAAAGGGATGCCTTCAAATGATCTGTTGAAATTTTAGGCGAGTTCTTATCTCTACACATCCTTGGCTCTTTATGCAAGTAATGTCAGCTTTACAGTTTACCGTAGACCCTAGAACAGGTTTCTGCCTGAAATGTAAATCTGGGACCATCTCCACACATTGGGTGGCCTGGTGTGAGAATCACTACAGTAATTATAACACTACATTTATATCATGTGATGCACTCACCTCTACACAGGGGAAGATTGAAAATGTCATTTTACAAGAAATGCCCTTTAAAACTATCTGCAAGAGGAGCGTCATTGAGCCATCCAGCACAGAAACAGGTACCCTTTGGCCCAACCAGTCCATACCGACCATAATCCCAAACTAAGTCGTCCCACCTGCCTGCTCCTGACTCATACCCCTCCAAACCTTTCCTATTCATGTACTTATCCGGATGTCTTTTAAACGTTATTGTAAATTGTACCTACATCCAGCACTTAGGGGTTCATTTTGCACATGAACCTCTGTAAAAGAAAGGGCGCTCATGTCTGTTTTAAATCTTTCTCCTTTCACCTTAAAAAATATGACCCCCAGTTTTGAACTCCCTCATCCTAGGGAAGGGACACCTACCATTCACATTATTCATGCCCCTCATGATTTGATCAACCTTTATCAGGTCACCTCTCAACCTCCCACGCTCCAGTGAAAGAAATCTCAGCCTGTCCAGCCTTCCTTTATAACTCAAACCCTCCATACCCGGCAACATCCTGGTAAATCTCTTCTGAACCCTCTCCAGAGTATTAAAATCCTTCCTCTAACAGGTCAACCAGAACTGGGCATGGTACTCCATGGTTGAAGTGCCATTAAATGATGGGATGGAGTACAAGGCTCAGTTTGGTCCAATGAGCTCTTTGTGGGAGAAGCGAGCTATCCCACACCATTCATCAGCTGAAGGTTTCCCTTCAGGTTTGGGTAGCTGTGAGATCAGAAACTGCTCATGGGGAGGTGCCCAATCCCTTTGCACCCTTCACTCTGCTCAACACACTCCTCGTGGAGATCTTTAAAATAATTAAATCCAGCTCACATCTTCGGCCCACGCTCCGATGAAAATTCACAGTGGAAAACTATTATCAACCTCTTGGCATCGGAACTGGGAACAATGGGTTTCTTGAAGAAATAGTCCACGCAATCGTCAGCTTTGTGAAGGTTCAGGGCACCCTGGGAAAAGCACAGGCAGCAGGAATGGTCAGTCTGGAAGGAGAATTAGCAGGACACATCCAAACAAGCAATATTATCCAGAGACAGTTGCAATTGAGGCAAGAACACAATCAATGGTTAGTAACTGCAAATTCCCAACAATTCACATCCACACCCAGCGGGATAAATTAATTGGGAGTTCAAAACGAGAACTACAGGCAAGGAGACTCTGACTAGGCAGAAAGACAGGAGTCCCCATTTGCTAACCTAACAACTGGCCACAACAAATGATCCTTTCAGGATAAGGGGTAAGCCAATCAGGACTGAGATAAGGAAGAATGTCTTCACTCGGAGTTGCGAACCTGTGGAATTCTCTCCCACAGGAAGCAGTTGGGGCCAGTTTATTCGATATATCCAAGAGGGAGCTGGAAGTTGGCCTGGTGGCTCAAGGATTCAAGTGGCACGGACAGAGGGCGGGAATGGGATACTGAGGCTGTATGATCAGCCCGGGATCATATTGAATGGTGAGGCAGGCTCGAAGGCTGAATGGCCTACTCCATGAACCTACTTTCTACATTTCTTCACAAGGACACACGTAGGGTCACAATTTAAGAAAGAGCATTTTTCTGTCCCCTGCACTTACCCGGATATGACCTCCCTCAAACTCATAGGGGTAGCGGCAGTCAATGACGTAGCATCCTTCCAAAACATGGTCATATTCTCCACAAAGAACCTTCACCATCTGTGGGAAAGCCACACTTTACAGCATAGATACTTCCTGTGCTGACACAGACACAGATAATTGGTGAAGGATGGGAAAGGAGAAAGTGAGGACTGCAAATGTTGGAGATCAGAGCTGAAAATGTGTTGCTGGAAAAGCGCAGCAGGTCAGGCAGCATCCAAGGAGCAGGAGAATCGACGTTTCGGGCATGAGCCCTTCTTCAGGAATGAGGAGAGTGTGTCCAGCAGGCTAAGATAAAAGGTAGGGAGGAGGGGCGTTGGAAATGCGATAGGTGGAAGGAGGTCAAGGTGAGGGTGATAGGCCGGAGTGGGGTGGGGGCGGAGAGGTCAGGAAGAAGATTGCAGGTTAGGAAGGCGGTGCTGAGTTCAAGGGATTTGACTGAGACAAGGTGGGGGGAGGGGAAATGAGGAAACTGGAGAAATCGGAGTTCATCCCTTGTGGTTGGAGGGTTCCTCGGCGGAAGATGAGGCGCTCTTCCTCCAGCTGTCATGTTGCTATGTTGTGGCGATGGAGGAGTCCAAGGACCTGCATGTCCTTGGTGAAGTAGGAACGGGAGTTGAAGTGCTGAGCCACGGGGTGGTTGGGTTGGTTGGTCCGGGTGTCCCAGAGGTGTTCTCTGAAACGTTCCTCAAGTAGGCGGCCTGTCTCCCCAATATGGAGGAGGCCACATCAGCTGCAGCGGATGCAGTAAATGATGTGTGTGGAGGTGCAGGTGAATTTGTGGCGGATGTGGAAGGATCCCTTGGGGCCTTGGAGGGAAGTGAGGGAGGAGGTGTGGGCGCAAGTTTTGCATTTCTTGCTGTTGCAGGGGAAGGTGCTGGGAGTGGAAGTTGGGTTGGTGGGGGGTGTGGACCTGACGATGGAGTCGTCTTTCCGGAACGCTGATAGGGGAGGGGAGAGAAATATATCTCTGGTGGTGCTGTCCGTTTGGAGATGGCAGAAATGACAAAAGGATGATACGATGTATCTGGAGGTTGGTGGGGTGGGAGGTGAGGACCAGTGGGGTTCTGTCCTGGTGGCGATTGGTGGGGGGGGGGTTTCAAGGGCGGAGGAGCGGGAAGTGGAGGAGATGCGGTGGAGAGCATCGTCGATCACATCTGGGGGGAAATTGCGGTCTTTGAAGAAGGAGGCCATCTGGGCTGTACGGTATTGGAACTGGTCCTCCTGGGAGCAGATGTGGCAGAGACGAAGGAATTGGGAATATGGGATGGCATTTTTACAGGGGGCAGGGTGGGAGGAGGTGTAGTCCAGGTAGCTGTGGGAGTCGGTCGGTTTGTAGTAAATGTCCGTGTTGATTCGGTCGCCTGAGATAGAAATGGAAAGGTCTAGGAAGGGGAGGGAGGAAATTAGATCATAACTTGTGACATCATGTGGGGAGGGTGCGCAGGGAAAACACAACATTTCAACGTCTTGGGAATTCCATCCTGGTAAAACGTGCAGTGGGTGGCCACTGCACTGTCATCACTCTGTGCTCTCATTTCCAGTAAGTCTCAGTCGAAAATACAAATAGCATTGGGCAAAACAAAAAAAAGAGTTAACAAAACAGAACAGCATCAATGATTAGATTAGATTAAATTAGATTCCATACAGTGTGGAAACAGGCCTTCGGCCCAACCAGTCCACACCAAAGAGTAACCCACCCAGACCCATTTCCCTTTGACTAATGCACCTAATACTACGGACAATTTAGCATGGTCACTTCACTTGACCTGCACTGGGAGGAAACCACAGTGGTGTGATTTAACAATAGTTGCAGATATAGTGGCCAGGGACACTAGACTGCTCCCTGATCTCCCACATCTGACAGGAGGAGCATAGCATTGCACTGGCAACCACCTCTGCCCCTTTAACAACTAGCAGACTTGTGGGGAGGATGGGGGAAAACAAAAAGAGTTTTAGCTTACCCTTACCTTGTTGCTGCTCCCTCTTCACCTACACTTACTGAGATCTAACCAGCAGCACCTCAATCACAAAGCAACTCCTTGTAGAAATGGCCATGGAACAAGCCACAGCCATGCCTCCCTCCCACAGAGCTCAACGCCCTGCGTTTCCACTCTTTACCTTGTCACATGCTTTCCCAGATAAAGACCTGGATCTCCTAAGCTAGGGCCCAGAGGGTCTTGGTTGGAATTGGCGGCCCAGATGAAGTCTATATGAAATCTCTCCACTTCTCCCTCCCAGCCACACAGACACCAGCTCTGTAATAAACACAAGCAGCTCCAGGTTCAGTGGAACATACCGTTTCTGGAGAGATGTATTTCAAATCGCCGTGCTTACCCATTACTGTGGGCAATGCATACACCTGCCAAACAAAAAAAAACCCGTTAGCACCTCAAACAGGAAGCTCAGACTTTCAACATCACATCAGCCACGAGCCAGCCTATGGAGGGAAAGGTGTCATTAGAATCATAGAACCCCTACAGCCTCCAGCCCTCTGAAGAGCATCCTACCCAACCCAAATACCTTATCACTAATGCTGCCTTTCCCATGGCTAACCCACCTAACCTGCACACCCCTGGACACTATGGAGCAATTTAGCATTAGATTAGATTAGATTACTTAGTGTGGAAACAGCCCTTCGGCCCAACAAGTGCACACCAAGCCGTCGGACCGCAACCCACCCAGACCCATTCCCCTACATTTACCCCTTCACCTAACACTACGGGCAATTTAGCATGGCCATTCACCTAACCTGCACATCTTTGGACTGTGGGAGGAAACCGGAGCACCCGGAGGAAACCCACATAGACACGGGGAGAATGTGCAAACTCCACACAGGCAGTCGCCTGAGGTGGGAATTGAACCCTGGTCCCTGGCGCTGCGAGGCAGCAGTGCTAACCACTGAGCTGGATCTGGTATTCCCAGGCTGTCACCCACCCAGATATTAAATCAGACCAGAGTCAGCTCAGCTTCAGAGACCAAGCAGCATTTTCAGACTAGCACGGCCGTAGGCACAGGCTACTGTAACTCCCATCACAAAGTACAGAGCATCAAAGCTGCAACACTATTTGCCCGTTTTAACACAATGAAGTTCTCCAAACTCATCCAGTTTCACAAAAGACCCCGATCGGATTTATTTTTCACTCTCACATTAGTTTGCTGCCTCTCTCCAGTTACTCTCAGGAAAGTTGTTGTGAGCTCTCTCTCTCTGCTGTCCACCTGGTCTAGGTTGTAATCAATAAACACGGTCAGGGAATTCCAGGATTCTGACCCAGCGGAAGCAAATGAGCGGTGATATATTTCCCAGTCAGGATGGTGTGGGACTGAAGGGAGTGATGTTCCCATCAATCTGCCCTTCTCCCTCTAGGAGAGGTTGGGAGATATGGATAGTGCAAATCGAGGGGGTTTGGAAATCCATGACACCCACTCACACAATTCGGAGCGAGAGGGCTCACCATCCAAGCAGGGGAGAGAAGGGCCAGAGAGTTTGGAACAGCTATCAAAGCCAAGACAGAGTTCAGGAAAAAGACTTTGACAACGTCAGGGCACAGCAACCAAAGAGTAAGCAATGGAGATATGTGAAACATTCCAAAGGTCTGGTGCTTCGAAAGATTTTGAATTCTTTCAACAAATGTGAAGTGTTTTAAATATGAAAGAGAAAGAAAAAATAAAGAAAGGTCACTTTGGATATTTGCTACTAATTTGCCTGATCCAAAAAGTATTTAAGCCAGAGACATCCTGCTCACTCCGTGTCACAGGTACAGGTTATTCTGCTGTAACACTCATTCCGTCAACGCAAATCGTGGAAGGCGATTGATGAATGGGGAACACTTTGTAAAGAGTGACCTTTTAAAAAGGGGTGTTGGCTCTAACACTATTAGATTGCCAACACTAAGCGCCTTTTCTAAAGCGTGGTTTTTCCATAACGCGGTGCTGCACAAAAACACAACCATAGCGAGGTAGAGGAACGGCCTGTACAAAAGGTGAGGCACCAATGGCCTCGTGAGTAAAGGCAGTGTGTAAGGTAGCACATTAATCTCAGTCCGCAGGATTCCAGAGCTGCATCAAGTCATGGCACCAGGTGAGACAAGTGATATTGATCATGTTGCTTTTGGGTTAGAGAGATGGACAGGACAATCAGATACAGAGCCCTTTCTTGAAGGATCATTTCAGTGGACAGGCTGCTTAAACTGTGGGGGGGGTTATTTCCCTGGGTTTCGAAGGTTGAGGAAATCTGAAATATTCAAAATAAACAGAAGGATTCAATCAAAGACACAGACAGACAGACACAGACTCAGGAACGAGAAAAGAACTAGGTGGCATCCCCACCCCTATGTCAAGACAAGGAAATATTTACACCCCTCTTTCCACAAGGGGACTGTGGAATGTCAGATCAATTGAAACGTTCACTTTTGAGATGGCTGGTTATGAGGTAGTCAGGCATTGATGGATGTGGGTTGAAGCTGGGTGATGGACTGTGGTCTAATTGCTTCGAGCTGAAAAGTTGAGCACGTCTGTGGAACCACATATCTCAGTAGCTCAACAACATGCATTGATCAGGCTCCCACAATGACAACAAAGTGGAGGGAAGCACTGGGGACCTCTTGGCATGCAAAGCACCAGAAAAAAAAAAGACCCTGACAGGGTTTGGGAGAAATAGATAGTGTAGCAATAGATTTCAAATATGTTGAAAAAAAAACTCACTTTGGAAAAGTTCCCTATCAGCTCTACAGCATTCCTCTCCTCCCCGAGAAGTTTGGTCACATCCACGTTGGAGGTGGTCACTGCTTGGCTCTGTAAAGGAAAGAAGAACATCCAACAGTTTACACGGAATTTGTGTCAATTACAGAACGGAACGTAAATTAAATTCTCAAGAGCTGTTTGAAAATTAACAGCCAAAGATCAAAAGACACACAGGACTTCCAAAACCCCTGTAGATTTCCCCAAGCCTCCAATGTGCCTGACAGAAATTATAATAAAGACAATAAAGTTTAGTATTCACTTCTTAAATTGTAAGGAATTAATTGCAGCATCGATCCCTCATGAAAAGCCATTTTCTTAGAATCATTGAATCCCTACAGTGCAGAAACAGGCCATTCAGCCCATCGTGCCCATGCTGACTCACCAAACAGCATCCCACCCATTCCCAAAGACCTGCTCTACCCTGTAATCCTGCATCTCCCATGGCTAACCCACCTAACCTGCACATTCCTGGACACTAGGGGACAATTTAGCATGGCCAATCCACCCCAACCTACACATCTTTGGACTGTGGGAGGAAACCGGAGCACCTGCAGCAAACCCTCGCGGACACGGGGAACATGCGAAAGCCACAAAGACAGACAGTCACCAGAGGGTGGAATCGAACCCGGGTCCCCAGACAGATAGCAGTGCTAACCACTGAGCCACCGCTCCGCCCAGTGATAATTCTAATCATTCCCATGTCTAGGAATTAAAATGCAAGCAACAAGGTCACTCACTGGTCCAATTTCAAAACTCAATGGTGAAAGACTAAAAGGAATCAGAAACTGAAGAACAACAAAACCAACAGCAATATTTCACTAACTTACAGCAAGGAGTAAAGGCAGCCCTCAAGGCTGCTGGAAGGAAGGAGGTTGAGGAGTATTTCCCCTGATATGAATAGCCTGAGATTCAATTATTATTCAACATTCTGGTTTCTATTTGGAGTGGGCAAACAGTCCTATGAAGGAGGGTGCTAGCATTTTCTTGCAGGATGCTCAGTTTAACCCAGACCGGGAGTAACTGTACTTAAACCACCTCTGAATCTCCAAGCCTCACCCTTCTCCGCCGTTGAGAGATATCACAGCTGATCCAATAATCCTCACCTCCCCTTTCCTGGGTTTCCCCCATAATCCCCTATTCCCTTGCTGATTAAAAACCAGTGTGTGTGATTCATCACCGGATTTCTTCGCTGTTAACACAGGCTAACAGAGATAGGTTTCAAACATTGTTGACAATCTCACTTTACCCATCAGCCCCGTGGAAACCTGGGCAGGTAGGCAGCAGGGTGGACTGTAACGGATCAGCGTGAGAGGCAACATAGAGAGGGCAGCCCATTAAACGAGTGACAACTCGGCCATGCGGCCCAAGCTTCCAGAACTAAACTAGCCCCATTTTCCCGCCTTTGACCCAATTCCCTCAAAACCCAACTCTCCTAAAGGCCATCCTCACAAGAAAAACATGAATTTCTTAGAAACTGAAGCATTTAAATTGACATGACAAGCCTAAGATTGCAGAAAACGTTTTAGAATTATGCATTAAAATTAGAATCCCTACAGTGTGGAAACAGGCCCTTCAGCCCAACAAGTCCACACCAGCCCACTGAAGAGTTACCCACCCAGATCCATTCCCCTACCCTGTTATCCTGTATTTACCCAAGTAATGCCCATAACTTGCACATCCCTGGACACTATGGGCAACTTAACATGACCAATCCACACTAATCTGCACATCTTTGGATTGTGGGAGGAAACCGGAGCACCCAGAGGAAATCCACGCAGACACGGGGAGAATGTGCAAACTCTACATGACCAAGACTAGGGGGCACATTTTTAAAGGTGAGAGGAGAGGGATTTTAAAAAAAAGACATGGAAGGCAAATTTTGTTTGTTTTACACAGAGGGTGGTGCATGTGTGGAATGAACTTCCAGAGGAAGTGGTGGAGGTGGGTGCAATTATAACATTTAAAAGACATTTGGATAAGTTCATGAGCAGGCAGGTGGGGCTAGGTTAGTTTGGGATTATGTTCAGCATGGATTGGTTGGACCGAAGGATCTGTTACAAAGCTGGATGACTGACTCTATGGAGGAAGACACACTGCTATAGAGTGCTACTGATTCCTGATGAAGGGCTTATGCCCAAAGCGTCAAATTTCCTGTTCCTTGGATGCTGCCTGACCTGCTGCGCTTTTCCAGCAACACATTTTCAGCTCTGATCTCCAGCATCTGCAGACCTCCACACTGCTATAGAGGGCAATCAGGGCAGTGGTATCATTTTGGATCACTCCAACAAGGATCTAACAGGTAGATGATGGGCCAAATGGCTTCTGTTTCTGCTGCGAACTTCAGTGGTTCTAACTGAGAAAACAATTCAGGTTTGTTACCAGGAATCGATTTCCTCCCCTCTCCTGATCGTCATCCTCCAGCGCGCTGTCCAAACTCTTCTGCCGCTTACTCTTCACTGGAGGATCCATTTCCCCAACTCGCTCCAGTCTTTTCAGGAAGGGTCTGTGCAGCCTCTCAGGTAAGGAGGGGGACCGAAATAAGCCTGGCCGACCCTTACACACCAGCATCTAATTAAATAAAACACACACAAAGCAAATGGCGATCAAATGTAGAAACCCAATTTTGTGAACATTATGCATGACCCAGTCTTCAACAGAATCAAACTATTCAGTCCCACTGACTCCCCACACTCTATACAGTCAGAATCATCCAGCACAGAAACAGACCCTGTGGCCCAACCAGTCCATGCTGACCATAATCCCAAACTACACTAGTCCCACCTGCCTGCTCCTGGCCCAGATCCTTCCAAACCTTTCCAATTCATATATCCATCCTAATGTCTTTTAAACATTCCAACTGTACCCACATCCAACACTTCCTCAGGAAACTTCATTCACACATGAACCATGGATAGAAAATTTGCTCCTCTTCCCCATGTTTTTAAATCCTCTCTCCTCTCACCTTAAAAATGTGCCCCTAGTCTTGAAATCCTCCATCCAAGGGAAAAGACACCTACCTTTAGCTCTACCTATACCTCTCATTTGAGAATCCAAAGAGTTTTTACAAATACATTAAGGACAAAAGGGTAACTAGGGAGAGAATAGGGCCCCTCAAAGATCAGCAAGGCAGCCTTTGTGTGGAGCCACAGGAGATGGGGAGATGCTAAAGGAGTATTTTACATAGTATTTACTGTGGAAAAGGATATGGAAGATATAGTCAGTTGGAAAATAGATGGTGACATCTTGAAAAATGTCCAGATTACAGAGGAGGAAGTGCTGGATGTCTTGAAATGCATGAAGGTGGATAAATCCCCAGGACCTGATCAGGTGTACCCGAGAACTCTGTGGGAAGCTAGAGAAGTGATTGCTGGGCCTCTTGCTGAGATATTTGTATCATCGATAGTCACAGGTGAGGTGCCAGAAGATTGGAGGTTGGCTAAAGTGGTGCCAACGTTTAAGGAATGTGGTAAGGACAAGCCAGGGAACTACAGACCAGTGAGCCTGACCTCAATGGTGGCAAGTTGTTGGAGGGAATCCTAAGGATGCACATGTATTTGGAAAGGCAAGGACTGATTAGGGATAGTCAACATGGCTTTGTGCGTGGGAAATCACGTCTCACAAACTTGATTGAGTTTTTTGAGCAAGTAACAAAGAAGATTGATGAGGGAAAAGCGGTAGATGTGATTTATATGGACTTCAGTAAGGCACTTGACAAGGGTCCCCATGAGAGACTGATTAGCAAGGTTAGATCTCACGGAATACCAGGGAGAACTAGCCATTTGAATACAGACCTGGCCCATAGTTGGAAGACAGAGGGTGGAGGTGGAGGGTTGTTTTTCAGACTGGAGGCCTGTGACCAGTGGAGTGCCACAAGGACCGGTACTGGGTCCTCCACTTATCATTTATATAAATGATTTGGATGCGAGCATAAGAGGTACAGTTAGTAAGTTTGCAGATGACACCAAAATTGGAGGTGTAGTGGACAGCGAAGAGGGTTACCTCAGATTACAACGGGATCTGCACCAGATGGGCCAATGGGCTGAGAAGTGGCAGATGGAGTTTAATTCAGATAAATGCGAGGTGCTGCATTTTGGGAAAGCAAATCTTTGCAGGACTTATACACTTAATGGTAAGGTCCGAGGGAGTGTTGCTGAACAAAGAGATCTTGGAGTGAAGGTTCATAGCTCCTTGAAAGTGGGGTCGCAGGTAGATAGGATAGTGAAAAAATGTGTTTGGTATGCTTTCCTTTATTGGTCAGAATATGGAGTACAGGAGTTAGGTGGTCATGTTGTGGTTGTACAGGACATTGGTTTGGCCACTGTTGGAATATTGTGTGCAATTCTGGTCTCCTTCCTATTGGAAGGATGTTGTGAAACTTGAAAGGGTTCAGAAAAGATTTACAAGGATGTTGCCAGGGTTGGAGGATCTGAGCTACAGGGAGAGGCTCAACAGGCTGGGGCTGTTTTCCCTGAAGCGTCAGAGGCTGAGGGGTGACCTTATAGAGGTTTACAAAATTATGAGGGATATGGATAGGGTAAATAAGCAAAGTTGTTTCCCTGGGGTCACGGAGTCCAGAACTATAGGGCATATGTTTAGGGTGAGAGGGGAAAGATATAAGAGACCTCAGGGGTAACTTTTTCATGCAGAGGGTGGTACGTGCATGAAATGAGCTACCAAAGGAAGTGGTGGAGGCTGGTACAATTACAACATTTAAGAGGCATCTGGGTGGGTATATGAATAGGAAGGGTTTGCAGGGATATGGGCCGGGTGCTGGCAGGTGGGACAAGATTGGGTTGGGATATCTGGTCGGCATGGGTGGACCGAAGGGTCTGTTTCCTTGCAGTACATCTGACTCTCAACTTCCTACGCTCCAGTGAAAAAAGCTCCAGCCTCTCTTTATAATTCAAACCCTCCAGACCCAGCAACATCCAGGGAAATCTCTGCTGAGCCTCCTCCAACTTCATATCCTTCCTGTCATGACTTTAAACTCATCTGAGCTTGGAAGATCATTCCTTTAACTCTCAAGTAGAACTCTTTTAGCGATTTTAAATTTGAAATCAGTACAGTTGGAAACATCATGATAAAAGTTAAAAATCCCACAACACCAGGTTATAGTCCAACAGGTTTATTGGAAGCACTAGCTTTCAGAGCGCTGCTCCTTCGTCAGGTGGTTATGGAATACAAGACCATAACCAAATACTCTATGACCATCTGATGAAGGAGCAGCACTCCAAAAATACCTGTTGGACTATAACCTGGCTTTTAAACTTTGTACACCCCAGTCCAACACTGGCATCTCCAAAACATGATAGAAATTTGATTTATTCTTCTTAGGAAGTTTGGATTCTGAAGTGGTCCGAATCACACAAAACTAGTGTTACATTTCATTCCTTTCTCACAAGCATTCTGTAACAGAGACGGTTTTCGTTTTGGGGGGAGAGAGAGAGAGAGAGAAAGAAAGAGAGAAAGAGAGAAAGAAAGAAAGAAAGAAAGAGAGAAAGAAAGAAAGAAAGAAAGAAAGAAAGAAAGGAAGAAAGGAAGAAAGAAAGAAAGAAAGGAAGAAAGAAAGGAAGAAAGAGAGAGAGAAGGGGGGGGGGAAGAGAGAGGCAGGGGGGAAGAGAGGGGGAGAGAGGAAAAAAAACGGCATGGGAATTTCTGGACATTTATTCACACATTCAAGTGAAGCTTTTTAAAAATCCTTGTAAGGAATACGTTGGAGGGTTTTGAAACAAAGTGCGATGGCAGTCATTTCCGAGATGTGTTTGACATAGGGGAGGGCGGCTAGGGTTTCTGGACGTGTTTTGTCTGCTTGTTTAGGTTTGTTGCTGAGAAATTGGCAGACTGTGTTCATTTATAAATCCCTATAAGGTCACCCCCCCTCAGCCTCCGACGCTCCAGGGAAAACAGCCCCAGCTTATTCAGCCTCTCCCAGCAGCTCAAACCCTCTGACCCTGGCAACATCCTTCCTCTAGCAGGGAGAGCAGAACTGAATGCCATTCACTGTTTTCCAACTGTGGTGTGCCCAGTGACTTCGATAGTTTTAGAAAGACCACCCTCCTGTTAGACTCTATTCCCTTGGAAATAAAAGACCAACATTCCATTTGCCTTCCTCATTACTGGCTAACTTTGCCTGATCACTTTCTGAGAGTTATACCAGAGGACTCAAATCATGCTGCGCTGTAGTTTTCTGAAAAGATCGAAAATAGGAGCCCATTCTGAAAAGTCATCTGAAAATTATTTTCCCCACTAATTAACTTGAAGAAAATTGTGCATTTTTTTTTAAAAAAAGGAAATTTTTTTTGAACACTTGTAGGTTATTAATTAGCCAGTTAAATATTTAACACATCCCAAACAAATAAAGGGCATTATGTTTGCTTGTTCAGTGTAGGGAGGAATGGACAATATGGCCCGGAGTAGTCAACACACCAAAACAAAAAAGGAGAAAGTGAGAGACTGCAGACATTGGAGAGTCAGAGTCAAAAGGTGTGGTGCTAGAAAAGCACAGCCGGTCAGGCAGCATCCGAGGAGGGGAGCTGACGTTTCGGAAGGGCTTATACTCAAAAAGTCGACTCCCCTGCTCCTCGGATGCTGCCTGACCGGCTGTGCTTTTCCAGCACCATACTTTTCGATACAAAAAACAAAGTCAAACGATTGTGAGCAGGCCAGCAACCTAACGTTCTGCCTTGTGCTTTAATCTATTGCACTTGAGGGGTCACCAGCTATCATGAAAACTTGGAAATTGCAGAGTAGAACAAAGACATGAGAGGACTTTGTTGGCAAGTTACAGGTAACGTTCAGTTGGACAGTTCTCTGGGAGGAATCTCAGCCCATTGTCAGCAAGAACACTAACTCACAGTCAGACAACTCAAACAAACTCCCAGACATAAAGACTTCAGCAACTGTAAACATGGCTGGATAAGTACCTTCTCGTGTACAGAGTCGATCACGCTGACCTTGCTCACACTTGTTGTCTGGTTCATGAGATCGCTGGTGAAAAGAGCAGCCATGCTGGATGACATAGTCACACGTGGATTTCCCTGTAGAACAAACATCACAGCTGATCCATTGGCTATCCCGGTGTATTTTAGTATATGTTTATATACTGGGGTCTGCCAGTTCCAGAAACTGCAATTCAACCTCAGTGAAGAGTGTGCAGCCTGAAGCAGAAATTCACTACTCCAAACTGATTAAAGATGTTATAGTTTACATTGAATCATAGAATCTCCCAGGGTGGAAACAGGCCATTCAGTTCATCGAGTCCACGGCATCCCACTCAGATCCACTCCCTACCTCATCCCTGTAACCCTGCATTTCCCATGGCTAATCCATCTAGCCTGCACATCCTGAGCACTCTGGGCAATTTCCCATGGCCAATTCACCTGACCTGCACATCTTTGGATTGTGGGAGGAAACCGGAGCACCCAGAGGAAACCCACACAGACACGGGGAGAACGTGCAAACTCCACACAGAGACAGTCACCCAAGGCTGGAGTCGAACCCAGGTCCCTGGCATATTGAGGCAGCAGTGCTAACCACTGAGCCACCATGCCACCCACTATAGTTTTGCTGGTCTCAGCTAGTCTGTCTGTGGTGAACTCAGTATCTTTATTGCAACAGGTTTATTAAAATCCCAAAACCATGACATTCTCTCCACATGATGCCATCCTGTCCCTTTCGTCCCATTTGGCACAGAATTGAGATTTCACTTACAATGACCTCAGATCCAGAATCAAATTTATATTTGAAAAGGTGGTTTCAATGAAGATCAATTAAAAAGAAAAATGGGATTTCTGTTTTACCGCTTCCACCATGAAATCACTCTCTCGGAGCATTGCAGTTCCCCACTTGGCTGCATTTGAGCAGCACCTCAATGCAGTCTCCTTGAGTGTACCCAGACAGGGGGTCAGCAAGGGGTTAACCATCATCAGGGCATCAGAGTCTGCCCCATTCTGACCTCCTGCTCCGTCCCTGTCCACGTGGGGATTCTACCTTCCCTTCTCCTGGAGCCTATCAGTGCTACCCAACCACTTGCCTAAACGGAACCTGGTTACTTCAACTGGTGACGACCATATCTGGCACTCTAGTTTCAGTCCCAATATTCTTTGGGAATGATACAGTCAGCTGCAGGAACTCTGTCAGCACACGTGCCCTACTTGGGTGTTAGCAGCCAGAACTAAAAAAAGGGAAGTCTCACCAAGGGGTAGCAACTACAGCGTGAGGATCTCTGCATTACCTCGGTGTCACGCTGTGACAGCTCTGAAAACGCACCACACACCCCATCTACGTTCATCAGGTCATCCAGGCTGAGAGATTCTGTCCACATCGGGCTCCCGGCTCCTGCCATTTCAGAGTCTGGCTGAAATTTAAGATGATTACGGTAAGCAGATTGAACGTTGGGCTCCCTCACTGGGGAGACTCACAGGAATAATCAGAGGTTTTAAAACACTAACAGGACCAGACTTAAACTGCTGCAGGTTCAATTGTCCAGCATAAACCTGAAGGCTCAGTGAAACATCATTATTATATAGCTCAGTTTGGTTGCCACTTTGGAACAGGACTAACGTGGGCTGGGGCAGAGATGGATGTTTGTTGAATTGGAGAGACGGGGAGAGCGAGTGTTTGCTCTTTGTGATAAGGGAAGATGTGGTGTTAAGGAATCGAACAACACGGAGGCCACTCCAGCAGCTGGGACCATATGTAACACCAGGGATTAGAATCCTAGTAGCTGGAATCCAATGCCACACGAGACCTTTAAGGCAAAGGACTCTGTGGAAAAGTAATCACCTCTCCTTGATGCTCAGTCATACAGAACAGACACAGACCCTTCGATCCAACCTGTCCATGCCGACCAGATATCCCAACTTAATCAAATTCCATTCACTAGCACCAGGCCCATATCCCTCTAAATCCTTCCTATGTGTTTGAAATGTTGCAATTGTACCAGCCTCCATCACTTCCTTTAGCAGCTCATTCCATACATACACCAGCCTCTGCGTGAAAAGGTTGCCCCTTAGGCCCCTTTGAAATATTTCCTCACTCACCCCAAATCTACCCTGGGGAAAGACTTAGTCTATTCACCCTATTCATGTGCCACAGTATCAACATCACTGAATCCCCCACCATCCTGGGGATAGGGACAGGGGTCCATCTCCTCGAACCACAACCACACCACACGTAAATAATTTGGCTGCTGCAGTCGGTCATTGAGCAGGTATTTTGGAACGAGTGGATTGTCAATTAAGATCACTAAAGGGGCAGCATGGTGGCTCAGTGGTTAGCACTGCTGCCTCAGCACCAGGGACCCGGGTTCAAATTCAGCCTCGAGTTACTGTCTGTGTAGAGTTTACACGTTCTCCCTGTGTCTGCGTGGGTTTCCTCCCACAGACCAGTGATGTGTAGGTTATGATGGGTTGACCACGCTAAATTGCCCACAGTGCTCAGGGGTGTGCAGGCTGGGTGGGTTAGCCATGGGGAAATGCAGAGGGCTGGGTTTGGGTGGGGGGTGCTCTTTGGAGGGTAAGTGCAGATTCAATAGGCCAAATGGCCCCTCTCCCACACTTTAGGGATTTCTATGTATCGAAGTCTCAAAGCCCCTCCTCCACCTGCAAAAAGGCACAGGTCAGGACCAAGAGTGAAGGAATGGTGGCTGCTGCCTGAATTAATGCAAGAACATTCAGACTGACACACAGGCAACCAGTATTTATCCATTTAACCATTCACTCCCTCCACCTAGGGTACTGAGGGAATGATACACTACACACCCCAAACCCCAGCAGCTGAAGGACCATGGTCCTTGGTACATTGGAGAATCACCACCATTTTTGGGTTAAAATCCTGGGATTCCCCTCCCCTTCCCCCAACACCACCATGCTGACTTGCTTCTCTGCACTGTAGTAGCTCAAAGAAATGGCTCAGAACATACCCACAAGCCACTGGGGAATGGGTATTAAATACATCAGCCTTGATTACCTGATAAAAATAACCAAAATAAGAGTCTACCCTCATGGCTCACTCATTAGACAAACCGTACGGGGCAGACGATTGGGTTCAGGATGGTTAAATCCACAATTAGTCTTAAACAAGTGCATCACTGCTCCAACTAGCCTCCAGGGAAGGAGGGAGCAGAGCCAATTCAACAGCAATCAGCCAATCTTGGAGCGATTGTTTACGTCTGAGCTGCAGCAGGTTGGGAGAGAGATGGAGGAGAAGATACAAAGTGGAAAGTAGGAACCGTTCCAATTCCCCAACTCCCTGGTTTAAGGTGGGACTTACCACAGAGGGCTTCGCAGATGCTGTTCCACAGACATCGGGATCTTCTAACGGGATCATGGGTGTTCGGGAAATGGGTGGTTTCAACCACTCTACTTCCTGAGCATGAGAAGGATCACAAGAATTGGATAAAACACAGAAGGACAGGTTGGTTAGTTGGCAGACGATACAAAGATCGGTGGAAATTGTGGATAGTGAAGAAGGTTGTCAAAGAATACAGCAGAATATAGATCAGTTCCAGATATGGGTGGAGAAATGACAGATGGAGTTTAATGCTGTGCTGCTTGGAGATCAAATGTTCTGGGAAAGTTAATGGCAGGGCCCTGAACAGCATTGATGTACAGAGGGATCTTGGGGGTCAAATCTGTAGCTTCCTGAAAGCAGCCACGCAAGTGGCTAGGGTGGTAAAGACGGTGCCTTTATTGGTCAGGGAATTCAGTACAAGAGTCAGGATGTCATGTTGCAGCTTTGATTCGGCCACACTTGGAGTATTGCATTCAACTCTGGTCGCCACATTACAGGAAAGATGTGGAGGCTTTGAAGCGGGTGCAGAAGAGGTTTACCAGGATTAGAGGGCATGAGCTAAAAGGAGAGGCTGGAAAACATCGGGTGGTTTTCTCTGGAATGGCAGAGGTTGAGGGGAGACTTGATGAAATGATATAAAATGATGAAATGCTTAGTTACACTTAACAGTCAGAATCCCCTCCTTCCAAGCCCCCCCCCCCCCCCCCCCCCGTGTTGAAATGTCTAATACTAGGGGAGCATGCATTTACTGAGAGGGGGTAGTTCACCAGAGATAGGAGCAGCATGTGTTTTTTTTTATAAAAACACTTAGGAATGTACTGCCAAGAATGCAAGTGGAGGCAGATATAAAAGGGGCATTTAAGGGACTCTTAGTAAGCACATGAATATGCAAGGAATGGAGGGATATGGACATGGAGCAAGCACAAGGGATTAGTGTAATCTGATGTTCTGTTCAGCACAACATTGAGGGCCAACGGCCTGTTCCTGTGCTGTCCTGTTCGATATTCTAAGAATTCTGAGGCATTGATGATGAAAACAATACATCACAGTCACAGTCAACTTCAAGGCTGGGCCTGTTACCTGAATATTCGGATTCTGCACACAACAACCAAACATGACCCAGTTTCCTCACCTGACCTCTCAGGCTACGTAGCTGGAGAACATGCTCCACGTTAATAGTACTGACTGCGATTGAGCGGTCAAAGTTCAACCAGGTAAATGACTGAAGAAAATGAAGCAATGAAACTCAGTGGTAAGATGCTTCCAATGAAATCAATTTCAAAACAGGAGAAAAGTACATTCCTCACATTTTCCTTGTTGTGTCCAAGACTTTGGAAATCTGCATGGTCCTGGACCAGACTCTGATGACCAGACACACTGAACATCGGGCTGCTGCAGAGAATTTTTGGCTGCAAGGTAAACACATCAATGAGTTAGACTCTTCAGTCTTCGGAGTTAGCTGTGGAGGGTTTGTCTGCCAGATATCCAACAGAAGATTGCACAAGGTGCACTAGTGAGACCATTGGGGTTATAAAGATTAACAGCATCATTGCCTTTAGGGATTTATATTGACCCAAAATGATTGCATTTATTGAACGGAGTTTCTTCACTTTGTGGCAGGATTTGAACTCTCAACCTCAGACACCACATTAACACCAGGTAGTAGATATGCATCAGAATCTTGACCAATCACAGCATGTTACTCTTGTTAATCTTTAAAACGTAGTGCTTGAATTTCTTTCTATCCCCTCCCCTTAAAAAGTGGAAGTCACTTTGACCAAAGGCTGTCTTTAGATAAGCAAAGGTTCCAATCGACTGTTTTGAGTGATTGGTTTGAACAAGGTCATGAATGCAGCCTCACCTTCAGTATTCCTGTATGTCACAGGGTCCCAGAAATTTTCTTTAAGAAAAGCAAAATCTGAAATGGCTGGTTTGTTTGATTTAATCCTACATTCCAAATTCCATCAAAAGACAGCTTTAAAGCTAGCTGTCTTTTGTTTTTCTAACTATTATAATAGTATGATGAGGGTGGTGTAATCTCGATTGTTATTTTTGGAATTTGGATCAATTGAAAAAAGATGGAGAAGGACTTTTTTTAAAAAAAAAATCACTAAATATAGAATGTACCGTAAAACCAACATTGCTCAGAAAGAGAGAAACTTTAGACCTCTGGGATGTTAATACTGTCCAGTCTATTAATGTCCAGCCACATGAAGCCATCAGTTGGGTTTTTACTTCAGAGCAGAGAGGTCAGATTGGAGGAGTAAGTAATTGCATTCATAATCATTTCTCTTTCAAAGGCTTAGTTCAGCAAACATCAGAGTTGACTTCAGAACGTGGCCCAACAAGTCCACACCGACCCATTGAAGAGTAACCACCCAAACCCATTCCCCTAGTATTATCCCATATTTACCCCTGACTAATACATGCCAGAACGCTATGGGCAATTTGGTATGGCCAATTCACCCTAATCTGCACATCTTTGGACTGTGGGAGGAGACTGGAGCACCCGGAGGAAACCCACACAGACGCAGGGAGAATGTCTGTGTGGGGTTTGCACATAGTCTTCAAAGGTTGGAATCAAACCCAAGTTTCTGGCACTGTGAGGCAGCAGTGCTAACCACTGAGCCACCATACATTTCTTTTCTCTCTCTTTGGGTTCTACCCCCACCTATTGTTCACTCTTTAATCCCTCCCTCTGCCCTATCTTCTGTGCATAAACTGACATTTTCCTCACTGCCAGTTCTGAGGAAGTGTCAGACGAGCTCAGCAGAAGCCAGTTACCTCAAGCAGAAGAGTCGAGTTTAAGCAGCTTTCAGGTCAGGACAGTTGGATAGAAACCTCCAAGTTACTGCAGCTGAGGAAGTGTAGGCTCTCAGATTTGTGAACAGACTCAAAAGGTATCATCAAATTGTCTCTGCAGTTGGTGAGAAAGATCTGGAAGGAAGTTCTTGAGAAAGTGTAGCTCAGGTTGTTGACTTGCACACTGAGCAGACATTTCATCACCGTTCTAGGTAACATCAGTGCGCCTCTGGTGAAGCGTTGGTTTAAAAAAAAAAATAGCAAGTGGGTCAGAACACTAGGGTGGCACAGCGGTTAGCACGGCTGCCTCAGCACTACGGACCTGGGTTCGACTCCAGCTTAAAGAGACTTTCTCCCGGTATCTGCATAAGTTTCCACCCACAATTCAGCAACATGCAGATCAGGCGAATTGGCCATGCTAAATTACCAGTCGTGTTCAGGGATGTGTCAGGGGTAAATGTAGAGTAATAGGGTAGGGGAACGTGTTTGAGTGGGTTACTCTTCGGACGGTTGGCGTGGACTTGTTGGGCCGAAAGGCCTTTTCCACACTGTAGGGATTCGATGATTCAACACCAACTGATGTTACCTAGCATGGTGATGAAATGTCTGAGAACAAACCTACCAGCTCAGTGAGTAAGCCAACAATCTCATGTTGGAAGGAGACAGTGAGTAGAAACCTAAAGATGGAGACCTAAAAAATTAAGATGAACTGGAGTCTCTTTAATGACTGGTGTTGATCAGCAGAGTAAAAAAAAACTTCGTTGCATTGAGATCTTTTTAAACTGATTATTACTCAACTGTTTGTGTAATAAGCCTACATCCTGCTGGTAAAGAACATCTGCAGACCGACATGGATGAGAGTCAGTAATGAAAACAAAGAAAGAAATCAAACTAGGTTTCTTCTGGGATTGAGCTTGTCATATTACCATCAGCTTGGGTCATAACAATGTAAACAGATTAGAAACCACATGCTCCTCATCTCTCACCTCACCACAGCTCAGAAAAGCACATGCCCATCTCAGATGGATGTGTTCTACAAATTAGACTGTGCTTATGCTAATCACTTAACAGAGCTGCTTCTCATCAACAATGTGGGATCTTACCAAAAGTGGCTGTGCTCTTCCTGTGGGCAGCTTGCTGTTAAAGAAAACACAAAAGCAAAAATCAGCAAAGGCAATTGCATAGAGAGCAGCAGACAGTGGAAGGTTAAGCATTGGGGGAGCAAAAGGCTGCAATTGCAGCTACAACAGGAAATTCACAATCAAATTCGACAACAAATTGAACCACAGGAGGTGGGAAATTCCACTGAAGATGGGAATTGGACAGCTCCATACACAATTGTCAGGGTTCTTCCCAGAAAATCCCACAGGGCATCTACAGTCCTCCTACATTTTAATTAATGGAGTGTGTGGACACCCCTGGCCAAGATACAATTTAAAGCATTCGATGCCCTTGGGAAGGTGACAGCAAGCTGTCTTCTCAATCCACTACAGTCCATTTGCTGTAGGGACGCCAGTAACATGAAGGAAGGGAATTCCAGGATTCTGACCCAGCGACAGTGAAGGAACAGGGATATATTTCCAAGTCAAGATGGGGACTGGCTTGGAGGGGAACTTATAGACTGTGATGTTCCCACTTATCTACTGCCCTTAGCCTCCTGGTGGAAAGTCCTGGGTTTGGAAGGTGCTGTCAAAGAGGACTTTGCAGAGTTGCTGCTGTGGATCTTGTGGGTGGTATATGTTGCTACGAGTGAGTGTGGGCGGTGGTTGGAGAGGCTGTTTGACAACATGGGGCTGCTGTGTCTTGGATGGTATGGTGCTTCCTGAACCACTTCTCCGTTGCTGGGTCAAAATTCTGGAATTCCCTCCCTCAGGATATTGTGGGTCAACCCACAGCAGGTGGACTGCAGCGGTTCAAGGAGGCAGCTCACCCCCCACCTTCTCAAGGGGGCAATGAGGGACAGGTAATAAATGCTGGGCCCAGCCAGTGACACCCACAGCCCTCAAGTGAATAAATTCCAGATTTCTCCCATGCCAAGCAGGACACATTAAGGAGAAATGAGCATTATTTCACAATGAGTGGAAAAGTACTCGTCTCAGAATCAGAACCTTGCGACGACAAGTCCCTCAGTCGATACGAGTACATACTCTTGGCTGACACAGTGTGAGACGGAGACAGAGCCACACTGTCAAATACATCATCTTTAGGATGAAACATAAAAGCCAGATTCATTTGCCTGCTTAGATCAATGCAAAAAACCCCCACGGCACGACGCACAGGTCAGAGTGCACACTGGTGCCCTGGAAAGGAGTTATCCCTTGAACACCACAACATATCTTTATCTCACTGCACTCTACAAACTGGCTGAGAGAAAAAAAAATCAAACAGCAAAAGTTGGCATTGGCTGCAAAGTCTTTTCCAGCATCCAGAGGACCTGCAACACATGAACGGAACGCACTCTTTAAAACAAAGAGGCAGGATTGTGGCACGTGGTCCAGGATTAGCTACGGTCAAATAAGTCCTGTTTTTTATCACACAGATGCTGCAGAGACATGGTGGTAACTGCAGCTGCTTATAAAGCTCCAAGCTGATCCCACAGAGATGGCACACTGTGCCAGCCAGGAACATATCCTCACGAACGTGAACTTTCAAAGCCCAGACTCCGAGGCATGTTCAATTCCACTCATGAGAAAGAGGTGCCGACCTCTCCTCCAGGCTTCTCGATACACAGGAGAGAGCAGCGTGCCTTAATTGCTATATTTTCGTGTTCTTTACAAGAATTCTTTACAGCTATGTCAGGGGTAATGCTAACACTTATCTAGCTTTGAGAGAGAATATTCCAAGCAAGATACTTTCCCTGCATAGCTCCCACAGAACACAATGGCATTCCCTGCATAAGTCAGCTGTCAAGAAAGCACGACATGAGGAATTCTGGCCTTTCACTCCTTTTCCCAGTCTTTAGTTTCTCATCATAAGTGAAAAGCACATTTTTCTTTAAAACAAATCCCACTTTACTTTGACAACTCTGCAGTCAGGACACAACCATTTTAGTTTGCAGATTTCACTAGCTAATCTACATCAGAGATTTCCAGCAGACCCTTCGGCCTAATCTGTCCATACTGCACATTTAAACTAGCCCCCCTTTGTCTGTAGCGTGCATCATTAAGCATTCTCATCCACTCAGTGGCAATACTTTATAATGTTACTTACAATTCACTTGCATCAGTAAGGCCGGGTGAGTCTAGGCATAGACCTGAAACAAAGATTGTATGTATTTATTCTCTCTTGCAATTTTAATTTTGTGTGTTTAGCCCTCACCTCCCAACCCCATTGAAACAGTGGGGTTTCACTGTCAGTCAACAGCTGCAGTTCTGTTTAAAGATAAACTGGAAAGACCTACATCTCTTACCATGATAACCAGGTCACTACCAGAACCACTACAGGACCAGCTTTAGAGCAGACCAGCAAAGGACAAAACTGAAGTGGTCATCCTGATAACTTTAAATCAAAAAGGTGGACATGAGTTCCAGCTCAATACACGAGCCTGACCTATAGAGACACTTCAGTGAAAATTGTACCCATCTGACTCCAGTAAATCTCTTCATTGGCTGTGATGATCCAGTTGGTGTGCTCAATCACTCAATCCCATCAAGGGACAAATATCATTGGTTGCAAGGCAAAATTAAATGTAAAGAACCTACAAAAAAAGAAGTCTTAACTATTGGCAAAGCCGAAAATCAATGACGGGTGCAGCCAAGAGACTTCACGGATTGGAAGACATTGCTCTTTTACAGACTGGAGAGCACAAGGCACTTTCATCTCCATCTGGGCTCTGCAGCAGGAATGTGATATATTTCTAAGTAAAAGGGGCAAGGCTGGTGGAGCTCCACATGACATAACAGCAACATGTGAAGGCCATTCAGCCCATTGCTTTCAGTGTGGCCTTAATTCCACGTAACTCCCAGCCCTCTGTAACCCTCCTGGTAAATGTATCTTTGATAATGTTCAATGACCCAGTAGTCACTACTCTCTGGTGGAGAGAATTCTAAAGCTAGCAGTCCAAGAAAAAAAAGTCTTCCAAACCTTGGTCTTAAAACAGGAGACCCTTAATTTTTAAACTGTGACCCCTACTTCCAGACTCCCCCACCATGGAAGGAGACATAGCATCAGCACCTTCACGATCAAGTCCCCTCAGGATCTTGTACATTTCAGTATAATTCTTCTCAAATCCACTGAGTGTATACTCAACCTTTTTTCCTATCCATGTACTTATCCAAATGACTTAAAGATTTGTAACTGCCACTTCCTCTGGCAGCTCATTATACACATTAACCACAGCATAAAAAAGCAAACTGTCCCTCATGTCTTTTTTTTTTAGATTGTTCTCCTCTCACTTTCAAAAAAAATGCTGAACGATTTTGAACTCCCCTAACTCTAGGGAAGAAAAGCCTTGACTTTCACATTATCTCTGCCCCTCGGGATTTTATAAACCTCGACAAAGTCACCCCTCAACCTGCTATATTCCAGTCTATTCAGCCTCTTTATAACACAAACCCTCCAGTCCCAGCAACATCTTTAAGTCTTATCTGAACCCTCGGCAATTTCTTCGTAACCCTTTGATTCCTTTAGCGGTCAAGAATCTATCTCAGCCTTAAAATAGAAAGAAGGTCTCCATCTTCTTGTGACAAGAAGTTCCAAAGACACAACCTTCCAAGAAAAGAGTTTCCTTCCCTCAGTCTTAAATTGCTGCCTTTATTCGGAGACTATGCCCCATGGCTAAAGGTGCACTAGTTGACACTTATTTGATTTTCAAGCATGCGACACACTTATGTCTTAAAGATACTGAAGTTGACACATTTTGTATGGATAGAAGATTAGCCGATTAAAAAAGCAGCAGTCAGGGTAAATGGGATACTTCTAGGATTATCAAATTGCAAATAGTGGAGTGACACAGGATCAGCACTGGTCCTTCAATTTTAAGAGTCTCTACTAATACAGGTATAATTACAACATCGGAGAGACATTTGGATAAGTACATGAACATGAACAAGAAATGTTTGCAGGGAGGTGGCCCTAGTTTAGTTTGGGATTGCGATGTAGGGACAGACTGTACTGATGACGCATGGGCAAGGCAGCACGTTTTGATGAAAATAGAGAGAGAGTCTGCAAAAGGAATGTAGGTTAAGTGGGTGGACAATAACGACTGACAAAATTTGAGGAAATGTAGGCTGTCCACTTTGGCAGGAAGAATGCAGACTGCTATTTAAAATGATAAGAAAACAAGTTTATGACATCGAAAAGACATCTGGATAGGAAACGTTTGGAGGGAGACGGGCCAACCATGGGCAAGTGGGACTCGTTTAGTTTGGGAAACTGGGTTGGCAGGGACTGGTTGGACCGAAGGGCCTGGTTCCGTGCTGGATGGCTCTAATGAAAAGGCAGAAAACTGGACAGGAGGAATGAGAGCACAGCCTCAAACCACACTGAACGATGGAGCAGAAACAAGGGCCAATGGCCTACTCTGGTTCCGGTTTCTTATTGTCTTATCTATTCTGCTCGTCAAATCCTCAAAGAACCAAGAAATTTGCCAATTATGACTTTTCTTTCAGAAGACAACATTGATTCAGCATCAATGTATCATCAGTTTTAAACTTCCTGCTGCTCGCATTTTCCCAGTGACTGGTTCCGCTGCATGCAATATCGTTTACTATTTGGTGTTGCCCTCCTTTCATGAATCGAGGTGTTACATTGGTGCTTCTCCAGATCACTGGGAGCTTTCAAGAATTCAGGAACATTCCATCAATGTGCCCAATGTCTCTGCTCCTACTATCTTTTAAGATCCTACAAACATTTGATATCAAGTGCAGGAGACTGGCCAGTTTGCAGTCCCATGGATTTCCTGGTACTTTTAAGTTGTTCCTTTCCTTTAGCCTCTTGACTTTCTAATATGCTCCAGATGCCTTTTCCTATCATCTATTAACAAAAGGAGATGTAACAAGTTTACCATAACTAATGTTGCACTCATCCTCCAAGGGAGCAATATTTACTTCAACTGCTCTTTCCTTTTAAGATTTGAGGTTGCAGTGGCTCAGTGGTTAGCACTGCTGCCTCACAGCACCAGGGATCTGGGTTTGATTCCTGCCTCAGGTGACTGTCTGTGTGGAGTTTGCACATCCTCCCCGTGTCTGCGCGGGTTTCTCCTGGGTGCTCTGGTTTTCTCCCACAGTCCAAACCTGTGCAGGTTAAAGGTGAATTGACCACCTTATACTGTCCACAGATGTGCAGGCTAGGTGGGTTAGCCCTGGGAAATGCAGGGTTACACAGAGATGGGGTAGGGAGGTTGTTCTTTGGAGAGACAGTGGGATGCTCTTTGGAAAGACAGTGTGGACTCAATGGACTGAATGGCCTGCTTCCACACTATAAAGATTTGATATTTCTTGCTAGTTAACTCTCATGTTAACTTTTTTTTTGTAATTATCTTTTGCTGATTTCTAAGTTCTGAAACCTCTGAGTTATTTTTCTCTTGGAATCCTTCTTCCGAAATGGAAACATGTCTGGCGAGAGACGTGAAGTATATCTTTACATTTCTGCAACCACTCCTCTACCATCTGAGATTTTCATCCACTTCCTCTAGTCTGGTTAGGTCTTCATTGTCCTCGCCTTAGAACCACCTTTCAGTCAAGTTTCAGTTGAGACTTTCAGACCCCAAGCCTCCCATCTTCAAACTGAATGTGAAATTATCATTAAAAGAGCATTCCAACCCAGAGAAATCTTTGTAAGGTCACGCTGTCACATTAAACATTCCAACTCCAATTATAACCTGTCTCAATTAGTTCTTGAATGTATTGTTCTAAGAAACTCTTCCAAATTCACTCTACAAACTTATTCTTCGCATTACCTT
The DNA here is from genome assembly GCF_020745735.1 of Hemiscyllium ocellatum. Lineage (NCBI taxonomy): Eukaryota > Metazoa > Chordata > Chondrichthyes > Orectolobiformes > Hemiscylliidae > Hemiscyllium > Hemiscyllium ocellatum. The sequence continues at coordinate 4,114,499 of NC_083416.1, forward strand.
TTCCAATTGGTTTTGTTCACGATTAATATGTCCACAATTAATGTGATCTCTCTCATGGATCCCCACTTCTCTCTTGCTTTTTATTCTATCCTACACTCTAGGAGTGCCTAAAACTAATCCCACCAGCGATTTATTTCCTTGGCCATTTGTTACCAACATATGAACTGATTCTATGTCTTCTGAGCAAAGATCACGACTCACTACTCTACAGATCCTGTTTTTTATTGACTGACCAGCCTCAGTTTATTTTTCTTTCTCCTCATCTTTCCAATAGCTTCGAATAATCTGTTTCTAATCTTGATCACTTTGCCACCATGTCCATTTGATGGGAATACTGAAGTATGTTGACTATTTCTATCAATTCATCCATCACACTAGAGATTCTCCATTTGACTTCTTTTTTGTTAACCTTGCTTGCTGGTGCACTTTTATGTTAATAAGCTGTCCCTTCCTGTTAGACATTGGTTAACTAGCTCCAAATTGTTTTATTTAAACTTTCCAAAACTCCCTTAACGTGAACCCTCTGCAATGCCAGTTAAATGCAATTTGCTAGGACACTGGCCCTAGTGAGAGTCACAATAAGGCCATTCCAAAAGCAGAGCTCCCTCTTTCCCCAGGATTCAACTGTGTTCCAGGAATCAAAATCCATCTTTCCCACTTCCACCTTTAAGCCACACATTCAATGCTTTTGAGCTTATTTAGCGAACACAAATTGCATGTGGTTCTGTTTGTAACCCAGAGGGGATTACTTTTCCAGTTTTGCCTCATTATTTAGTGGCCAGCTTCTTATCCTTGGCAGAACTTTTTTCTTTGCCTTGTCTAAGTCACTGGTACCACCATTTCTTGTGGTTGGATAAATAGAGAAACTGTTGCAGAATCAAACTTTGACATAAATAATCCTTTAGTTTGTTTATATTTTACTTTAAGATATCAGTAGTTCAATTATTTCCCTAGTTTTGTTTGCTGGGAACCTGTCTCAAAGAAAAACATTTCATTTTCTTGTAAATTTTTGAACATTAATGGAATTGTGATATGCAGCCTTTTACTAAACATCCTGAATATAAAACCTCAAAAAGATGGACTTGGATGAAAGCTCGTTGACTCAAGATTCTGCTTGCCTCCCTCTCTCTATCCCTGTACAGATGTTACCGTGTTTTCTAATATTCCTTTACATTCCAAAAAGATGATAATAAATAGCCTGAAGAAAGAGGGGCTTTGCCATTTCACGTTAAAAATAATAAGTTTGAAAACTTTTACTGACCCCTGCCTATGTAGTCCGGAGATGTTGATGTCTCACTGCCAATACTCAGGTTCGACATATCCAGGCAACGTCTTGGAGTCTCACTGAAAAAGAGCCAGTCACTTAGCTGCAATTTATAAAATACTCATCTCTGCTCAGTTTTAACCAACTGTGCAAGTTTTTAATCCTCCCTTAAACAAGTTAATCAAGTTGACACTTATGCAGACTGTAGACAATTGCACATTTTGATTCCAAGTATTTGAAACATTGGTTTCCTTTCTGTTTAGATACAGAGGAAGACACCATTTGGATGGGGTGACCCGGTGGCTCAGTGGTTAGCACTATTGCCTCAGCGCCAGGGACCCGGGTTCGATTCTAGCCTAGGGCGACTGTGTGGAGTTTGTACATTTTCCCTGTGTGTGTGGGTTTCCTCCCACAGTCCAAAGATATGCAGGTCAGGGTGGATTGGCCATGGGAAATTGAGTCATAAGGTTATGGGTGGGTCTGGGTCAAATGCTCTTCAGAGGGTCAGTGTGGACTCAATGGGCCAAATGACCCACTTCCACTCTGTTGAGATTCTGTAATGGATTTGGCCATCCCAGAGCACATATCCAGCATCAGCCACAACTTCCTCAACACTCTCCCCTTTCCACTCATGTGCTTTGCATCCAGCCCCTTTCACTCTAGATGGAGACAGGCCTTTAAACCTTACTGCCACTGGTTTTACTTCTTCCTGACATAAGTGACGGAAAAAAAAATTAACACTAAACACAAGAAAAACTGCAGATGCTGGAAATCAGAAACAAACTTAGAAGCTGTTGGGAAAACTCAGCAGGTCTGCAGAGAGAAAGCAGAGTTAACGTCTCAAGATCCTTCTGCAGAACGGAGTGTTTTCAGTGATTTCGGTTTTTGTTTCAGAATTTCACCTCTCCTAAAACAAAAAGGCGGTGCTTCACATTTGGAACATTCATTCTAGGTCCTTGTACAATCCCATTTGCAGGGATCAAAGTTTATTCGCTTGCACCTTTTCTTCAGAATTTAAAAAAAAATTCATGGTTTCAGTTTCTTCAACTTCAGCCCAATTTGCAACTAAACCACTCTTTCACTTTCTCAGACTTCAGTCTCTAATGTTAAAGAACCCAGATTGTTCAGCTCAGTTTTTCAAATTATCTGCAGACCTTTAACAATGTTGCCCCGTTCCTCCATTGTGTCCCTATAAAAACAACCCTTATATCTCTTATTCTGTGCAGTGAAGATGCCTTGAAAGTCTCTTTCTCCAACCATAAAGCTGCTGTTAATCACTCATTTCATTTCACCATGAGCAGGTCACACAGAGGCTGCAGCCTCTTTTCCAGCCACCCTTGGCTATACATTCTCTAGCCTTCCTCTTAAAACATACTCTTCACTCTCACTTCTTACCAGTCTCCAGGTCCTGAAGCAACAGAAAAGATTACCAGCTGACAAACATTCCAAACAGCTCCACAAAACCTGCAACTTCTGAGGAAGGTTCAGTGGACCTGAAACGTTGACTCTGATTTCTCTCCTCAGATGCTGCCTGACCTGTTGTGCTTTTCCAGCACCACTGATCTAAACTCTGGTTTCCAGCATCTGCGGTCCTCACTTTTGCCTAGTTCCACAAAACATAAGCCAACCCCAAACCAACACAAAAATAATAAATATCGCTCAGAACGTGTCAGAGACCTTTGGACTAGATCCTAATTGAATCTTCCATTTTCTCGCAATGACACTCCTCAATCATGATTTAATATTAAGTGGCACACTTCCTGAATAAACAGTTTTGCTGTAAAATAAAAACAATTTTCCTGTTCAGTGGAGTGTTTCCATTAGAGAGACAACATTTCTTTGTCAGCTTTTGTTCATTATCAACGTCCCAGAGGACTTTTAAAAGCTGGGCAGTTTTGAAGCTCACTTTGTGACTGTGTTTGCCGTCAGGAAACCCAATTACATGATTTAAAATCAAATTGCCCAAACTGGGACAGCTGTTTATTATTTATCTCAAAACAATCTCCCTGACAGTCAACTGCAAGA